>NC_142932.1:45606361-45708861 GCF_046866305.1 Octopus bimaculoides | reverse complement strand
TATATACAAATTATATATACACACACACACACACACACACACACACACACACACACACACACACATATATATATATATATATATATATATATATATATATATATATTCTTTTATTCTTTTACTTGTTTCAGTCACTTGACTGCGGCCATGCTGGAGCACCGCCTTTAGTCGAGGACTTATTCTTTGTAAGCCTAGTACTTATTCTATCGGTCTTTTTTGTCGAACAGCTAAGTTACGGGGACGTAAACACTCAAGCATTGGTTGTCAAGCGATGTTGAGATATACAGACACACATATATACACATACACACACACACACACACACACACACACACACACATATATATATATATATATATATATATATATATATATATGAGTGTATACAGAAAAGAACAGCAGGCTCGCTGGTGTGATCCGATCACTAACTGAAATTACTTACAATTTACATACAGATATTAAGCATTATACACACTAGTAACTAAGAACGTACAACTACTACAAACCACTGACAAGGTAAGGCCTGGTGCCTCAACAAGTTTCGATAATTATGACGAGACGTAACGGCATGAATTGAATCATGAATCGACAGAAAAAAAAGGTAGGATTTTCAACGTAAAATTATATCAAACTTTAGAAAAAAAGCATTTTGAGACACACCAAAGAAAGAGGTTCAGTGACTCAATCAGAACCACGTATCGCTTGATAAGTGATCATGTCACCGATTACACAACAGAACGCCTGCCAAACCAACCTTCATAAATTATGTGTTATGAGCATAAATCCATTTTTTTTCTATTCTTTTATAACTTCACCTTTAACTGCGTAGTTTTTCGGGGTTTTTTTTTTTATCTCTGCACGATGATTAGTTTGCGTCAGCTATTTAGCATCTTAGGTGCCAGGCGTAGTGGTTAGGGGTGCTCGGTTCATGCTCCTAAAATTGTGGGCTCAGTTTCTGGACCGAACAGCGTGTTGACATTTCATTTCACGTCATTTCAAACTGTTTTTTGTTTTGTTTTGTTTTTTGGGGGTTTTTTTTCTAATTCTCTTAGGCCCTAGGACTCGTAAAACCGGTTTCCATGATGTATAAAACTAACTGACAGAGATCACAACATTTCCCTGAACAGGACACCGATCCGTTGTATGACTGAAGACCCCCAATTTGAAGGGGAGAGGACAAGTCGATTACATCAACCCCGAAGAGATGAAACGCAAACTTGAAGCTTGCGGGATTTGAACGCAGGACGTAAAGAGCCGGAAGAAATGCCGCTAAGCATTTTGACCAAAAGCTAATGATTCTTTTCGGATCTTTTTTAAAACGGGGGCCACATTTTTCATTAACGAAACACTTTGAAACTTGGAACACTGGTAGAATGTGTCATATAAAACATCTTTTTCTCTTAGTCTTCTTAAAAAAAAAGAAATCCCTAAGTTATTCCATGTTAAAGTTGTCGTATTTCTGTAATTTCAACCAATCACTGACGTCCATTCAGCCGATATACATTAAGTGCCGACTACATAAACAAACGATTCTGAAACAATTAACCCTAACCCTAAACCTAACCATAGGGTTAGGGTTAGGGTTAGGGTTAAAGCAAATTTAAAATGAAAAAAGCAAATAAAACGAAGGTATGAAGATTAAATACGCTTTACATCGCTTAATCAGCCAAAGGAGTAAATATAAACAACTGAATACTTGTCAGTGATTGGTTGAAATTATTGAAATAAGACAATTTTTTACATGAAATAAATTCAAATACAAAAATATTTTTCTGTTCTATAACACAAAATAGATAAGTATACGAAGTTTGAAAGTCTTGTAAAACATTAATGAAAAATGTGGCCCCCGTTTTAAAATAAATCCTTCTTTTCTACTCGAGGCACAAGACCTGAAATTTGGCGGGAGGGGGATAGTCGATTTCATCGACTCCAGTGCGTAACTGGTACTTATTTCATTGAACTCGAAAGGATGAAAGGCAAAGTCGACCTCGGCGAATTTGAACTCAGAATGTAGCGACGGGCGAAATACCGATGAGCATTTCGTCCAGCATGCTACCGATTCTGCCAGCTCGCCGCCTTTTGTTTTTGTCAACTCAGATGTAAATGAGTAACAAACAGATGCTACTTAAGGTCACACTCTTCCTCCAGCTGTTACATTCAAAATGACGAAAAAAAGAGGGGTGCATCGGATAGACGATGCATGCTCTGCACGCAGATAATTGGTTTCGCAAATTATAGTGTGGTTTACATTGCGCTGCTTACCTATGCCTCTTAATTGAACTGAATTAAATTTTCTTGTTCTTTTTTTTTTTAAGTATCACTATTATAAGTATTCATACTCCGGTGAAATTAAGAAATCAACTCATAAATAAACGAAACCTTCGAATCCATCACTGTACACACACGCACACGCACACGTGCGCGCGTACACACACAGCTGCATATGTATGTATGTACCCACACATGTCTATGCGCACAGGTACACCATGATCTATACGCACGCAGACGAGGGTCGATTCATATGAAAAAGAAGGTGAACAAAATAATATAACCACTTGCTTATCGGGAAGTTTGTAAGTTCGCTTACTTTCGCAGGGTAGTAACTCACACGATCATACTTGGGAGAGTCGAGAACCAAAAGGGTGAATTTTTGTTAGCGACTGTGTGACCACGTGCGCTCCTAAAATAATTTGTCAAAGCATACTACGTTACAAACCATGCTCACTCACGTGTGATGGCTGGCTGTGCAGTATTTTGTTCCTTAGCATAAAATATCCAATATTTTTTTTTTTCATTTTAGGCACAAGGCCTGATATTTTGGTGGGCGGGGGGTAAATCAATAACATCGACCCTAGAGTTCAATTGGTACTTGTTTTATCGATCGCGAATGCATGACAGACAAAATCGACCTTGGTGGAATTTGAATTCAGAATAAAACCGGGAGAAATATCACTAAGCATTTTGTTCGACAATTTCAAAACTGAATATTTATGCATTATATGCGCGCGCACGCATGTAAATGAATGGGTTAGCGTCCAATATAGTATATATATAGTGCGTCCAGCACTATATATCGGTGAAATAAACATCAGAGATGCTTTGATCCAAGCACAAACTGCAGTCGACACAAGCCTCTTGTGTTAATTGTGACTAAAGGATTAGCATTGTTAGGAACCATTCCGTACCTGCAGCAGATCACTCATAAAGCCACAGTCGTTCCATAACTAAGTCTGTAGGCTTCGCCTGAATTTAAAAAAAAAAGGGAGGACCGATATACACTTCGCCAACAAAAAGGTCCCATCTGCGGTCATTTGTCAACCATAACCACAACTATTTCCCCTATGGTTTTCTTCAATTGTCTGCATTTTCAACTTATACATACATGCACACACACACACACACACACACACACACATATTATTTTCTACTCTAGGCACACGGACTGACAATTTTGGGGACGGGGCCAGTCGATTAGATCGATCCTCAGTACGCAACTGGTACTTAATTTATCGATCTCGAAAGGATGAAAGGCAAAGCCGACCTCGGCGGAATTTGAACTCAGAACGTGAAGACAGACGAAATACCGCTGAGCATTTCGCCTGGCGTGCTAATATTTCTGCCAGCTCACCGCCTTACACACACACACACACACACACACACACACATATATATATATATTCGCCATGATAGATCGCTGACCACTACATTTATATTTTTTCTCCTTGTTTCTCTCTTTATTTCTTTATGTGTTCCTTTCAGCTGAAGAGCATAGCTCGAAACGTCAAAGACTTTCTCTATTCCCGAGCGTTAAACTAATACATCCATTTGTTGTTTACACCACCTGTCTTCGTCTGTTGTTTTTTTCGTAAATTCTCCCATATATATATATATATATATATTGAGAAGTTAGTTGCTATGGCCGGTCAATGAGCAACTGTTTGTCTCGCACCTGTGAAGAGCGTAGCAGTATAGGCGCTTTATAAGTGCGAAACCAATGGTCACTCTCTAACCGGCCATAGCAATCAACTTCCCAAAAAATATATTCCTGCTTTAACGTTTTAGAATGTGTTACTTTTTCTGATATATGAACTACTGACGATATATATATATATCGTCAGAACGTGAAGACAGACGAAATACCGCTGAGCATTTCGCCTGGCGTGCTAATATTTCTGCCAGCTCACCGCCTTACACACATACACACACACACACACACACATATATATGTGTGTGTGTGTGTGCATAATCCTTTAAATATTATTTATGTAACGCCACGCAATCCTTTTTTTTTTCTTTCATTTATATATATATATATATATATATATATATAGTTTCAAAAAAACACAAAAAACAATAACAAAAAAACAACAAAGTGAGGACGTGATACGGATAGTGTTATTGGACGCTCGGGAAAGGAAGGAGAGATATTGAATACGCATGGAAGAGCGGTTTGAGCGTCGGACTCACAATCCTGGGGTAACGAGCTCGATTCCTGAACCGAGCTGTGTGTTGTGCTCTTGAGCAAGACATTTTATTTCATGTTACTCCAATTCACGCAGCTGTAGAAGTGAGTTGCGACGTTCCTGGTACCAAAGCTGTATCGGACTTTGCCTTTCCCTTGGATAACATTGAAGGCGTAGAGAGGGGAGGCTGGTATGCATGGGCGACTGTTGGTCTTCCATAAACAACCTTGCCCGGATATTTATATTGATATATATATATATATATATATAAATTTATATACATAAGGATAAGATGGTTATTTAAAAATACCGATCTTATCAGATGGCCAGCATGGGAATAAAAACCTCAGAGGTAATAATTATTATAAAAATTATAATTTAGGGTATCTAAGAGATACCACCATGCTTGAAATAGCAGTCAAACTTTGACTCTAAAACCACATTAATTGTTCATACAGCACCAGAAGAAAAGACAAAGAGACAAAATAAACTAGCAAACAATTACTGGATAACTCTAGATCCTGGATTTCTGACTGTGCATAAGAAATGCTCTGCATTCATCAGTGGAATACACTCAGATAACACATATATACATACATACATACATACACACACATATATATATATATATATATATATATATATATATATATATATAATTTCGGGCCTTGTGCTTAGAGTAGAAAAGACTATCAGCGGCCTGTAAAATATTTTGTTGTGATATAACCTATGTAGTGCATTTATAAACAGGGCAAATTTAAATATACATATGTATATACAAATTCATATACATATATATATAGTTAGGTAGAAAGATATATTTTTTCAATCCTTACAAATTTTTCTGCTCTGTAAGGATTTTATCCTATATATATGCTGTTCTATCAGTATTTACGTGTTGAAAATATATATCTTTCTACTTATACTACAATACATTTCAGCGCTTCAAAGAAAAAAACAAATTTATATTTGTTTACGTATGACGTAATTTATATATATATATATATATATATATATATATATAGTTCAAAAACACAATAACAAAAAAACAACAAAGTGAGGACGTGATATGGATAGTATTATTGGACGCTCAGGAAAGGAATTGTAAGCACCTGTGTATTCCAGCTAGTGGTTGCGGTGAAAAAATAAATTGTAAATCCAAAACAAAAAAATAACAACAAAACTACAAAGGATTCCGCGGTACACGTGTTTCAAGCTCTACATGTGTATAATATAATATAATATAATCTATAATGTAAAGCTATCCTCAGCCGCAAAATTATCTCTCTCCCAGGAAATTATACCATCTCGACGTTGAAGTAGGAAGAAATGTGTGATGTAAGAGGTGAAGATCCTTTCGGTATTCTGTATAGTACTATATCTGGTATAATTCTCCACCCGGACATAATCTCTCCGGTCCTTCGAAAACCTTCCATACCTTGCGACGATTCAGTGTGTAGTGTTAAGTTGGTGGTTAAGAACAATACAATACCATAAAAAGACATACAGATATTCATGTAAAAAAGTAAGAATAAACTTAAAATAAAAATAAAACTTAAAATAAAATAAAATAAAAAATAAAAAATAAATAAATAAATAAAATAAAAAATTAAAAAATAAAAAAAATAAAAAATAAAGGTAGTCATATCGGTGGGGCGGGTAATCTAGGAAGTAATAAGAGAAAGACTGGATAGTCAAGTAAGCTGCATCTAAGCTATTTCGATGGGTTGGTGAAGGGTGGTGAGGAACTAACTAAATGTAGAAGAAGATAAAGTGATAAATAGAATAGATACAGAGATCTTAAAGGTCGTAAGGGATAGATATGTATGAGCTGTGTCTGTCTATCTCAGTGGTGGGTCGTAAATAAGAAGTGTCATGCCAGAATAGATTTGGAACATGAAACATGAAACATGATATTCTTGTGGTGAGTGGTCAGTGGTCAACCTAAGCGAATTACAACTTAAGTGTACTAACCTATCTACATATCCTTATCTAGATGAAGAAGGGTGAAGGAAGTGGAACGGGTGAATAAACATAGAAGACCTTAAAGAATTCATCAATAAACATGTCAACAAAAAAAGCGAAATACGTTATAAGGGGGGGGGGTAGGTTTGGACGTTAAAATTCAAAAGGCAAAATTCAAAATACAGAGTAATATAGTATACTAGTGAAAGGAAATATTAGCGCCTGTTTATTGATGAATTCTTTAAGGTCTTCTATGTTTATTCACCCGTTCCACTTCCTTCACCCTTCTTCATCTAGATAAGGATATGTAGATAGGTTAGTACACTTAAGTTGTAATTCGCTTAGGTTGACCACTGACCACTCACCACAAGAATATCATGTTTCATGTTTCTTGTTCCAAGTCTATTCTGGCATGACACTTCTTATTTACGACCCACCACTGAGATAGGCAGACACAGCTCATACATATCTATCCCTTACGACCTTTAAGATCTCTGTATCTATTCTATTTATCACTTTATCTTCTTCTACATTTAGTTAGTTCCTCACCACCCTTCACCAACCCATCGAAATAGCTTAGATGTAGCTTACTTGACTATCCAGTCTTTCTCTTATTACTTCCTAGATTACCCGCCCCACCGATATGACTCCCTTTATTTTTTTATTTTTTTATTTTATTTATTTATTTATTTTTTATTTTATTTTATTTTAAGTTTTATTTTTATTTTAAGTTTATTCTTACTTTTTTACATGAATATCTGTATGTCTTTTTATGGTATTGTATTGTTCTTAACCACCAACTTAACACTACACACTGAATCGTCGCAAGGTATGGAAGGTTTTCGAAGGACCGGAGAGATTATGTCCGGGTGGAGAATTATACCAGATATAGTACTATACAGAATACCGAAAGGATCTTCACCTCTTACATCACACATTTCTTCCTACTTCAACGTCGAGATGGTATAATTTCCTGGGAGAGAGATAATTTTGCGGCTGAGGATAGCTTTACATTGTAGATTATAGTAGTTTTGTTGTTTTTTGTTTGTTTTGGATTTACAATTTATATATATATATATAATATATATATATATATATATATATATATATATATATATATATATAATACAAATGATATATGAACATATGCATGTAAACATACATGTATGTACATACCTACATCTACATGTATATATAGATGCATATCCGGGTAAAGTACGTCAGAAAAGGGGACGGGAACATAAAGCACAAAAACGGACTTTGTTTACAGACAACAGAATGAACACATAGGAAAACAGACGAGCCACATGGAACTTTTCCTATATATATATATATATATATATATATATATATATATATATATATATATATATATAATATGAGAGATCACTATATGGATCCCTTGTGTGCTAAAAATAGACGTCAAACCATATAGTGATCTCTGATATTGTTTATGTTTAAACAGAATTCACGGTATTCGGACATTTTTAAGTATGCTGACCACTAGATGAAATTGATATTATTTAATAATATTAATTTCCACTATTATTATTATTATTATTATTATTATTATTATTATTATTATTATTATTATCATTATTATTATATACATATATACATACATACATATATATATATATATATATATATATATATATATATATATATATCAGGCGGTGCTCCAGCATGGCCGCACTCAAATGACTGAAACAAGTAAAAGAGTAAAAGAATATATATATAGTCAATTCAAATAAACGAATAAAAAACGAAAAAGTGGGCAGCTGAATTTAAAAGGGGAAGGGAATGTCTTGAAATGACCTAAGTTCTGGACATCCTGCAACTGCCACCAACGAGGAAAACATTGATAGTGTTCATCGCATAGTGATGGATGACAGGCAATTGACTATAAATCAATCAGCGAATGGGATTAGCATATCCCGTGAGAGAGTTGAGGATATTGTGCACAAAGTACTTGGCGTGACGAAAGTTTCGGCTCGGTGAAGGCTACGTATTCTGACACCCGATCAAAAGCGCACCGGGCTGATCACGTCACAAGAAAATCTGACATTGTTTAAGGCAGATCCTGTTGGTTTCGTTGAAGACTTCGCAACCTAGGATGAGTGTTGGTTTCATCACCTTGAGATAAGGAGATAATCCGTGTACTAGAAATTCCCCTCCTGCCAAAGTCGTTTCATCTGTGGGACAGTTGATGACCTCGGTCATTTGGGATGCAAATCCACTTTGGTCGACCCGAGGCTATAGTAGAAGACACTTGCCCGGGACTGATCTCTGAACTATGTGGTTGGGAAGCAAGCTTCTTACCACACATTTACACTTAAAAAAAAAAAACGAAACAAACAGTAAAACTCATTTATGGCTTAAGGATAAAAAAAAAAATCTGTTCGTAGTGACAAAAAGAACCGCAATCCAATAAAAAGTAATCTATACGCGACAACTGTAGAGTGAAAGGGGTTTTATTTGATAAAAACGACATTTATAAGATCATGTCTTTTCATAAATACTCACGAATTGTTTTGCGATATTTGTGTTCATGTTCTCTGGACTCTGAGCGGAAATCCCGCTGATTTTAAGACGGTTTTTCACTTTCAGGATCGGTGAATATAAATGAAATACTAGTCCAGTACTAGTACTTTGTTTAACGACTAGATGTTTCCCCCAGATGCAATGTAGGAAATAGAAGTGTGTGTATGTGTGTGTGTGTGTGTGTGTGTGTGTGTGTGTGTGTGTGTGTATGTGTGTGTGTGTGTGTATGTCTGTTAAAGTCTGTCATACCGGCCATGACGAAGGGAAATAGCCCTGAAACTCGAGTCGCCTTTATATATTTATATTTATATATTTGATCCTTTATATTGAACACTCAATATTTCATCTACATTCGATACTTTATTTCATGGTGCTATCCATTTTTATTTTATTTTATTTTATATTATATATTGTATATTATATTATATATTGTATATTCCATATTCTATACCCCACATTGGTTCTGCAGGAATATAAATAAAACATAAAAAACAGACAGTGTTGGAACTCTTTTAAACAAAATAATATATTCCTCTATACACAATCATACAAAAAAAACCCCTTTTTTGTATCTATTTTTACTCGCATATATATATATATATATATATATATATACTTTCTAGCTGTTAATTTAGATCTAAGTAAAGGTATACACAGGCCTTATCGTAAACCAAATACAAACCTTAGATACATTCATAAAAATTGCAATTACCCAAAAAGTACAACCCCATCAATAGTAGAAAATATATCAATCCGAATTAATAAACTCTCAGCGAACGAGGAAGTATTTAAACTGAGGACTTCTATAATTTCGCATTAGAGAAGGCGAGATATAGAGAAAAATTAGAATTCATTAACGGTCGTAATAGTACAAATAATGTAAGTAGCGAGATGGACCATACTGTCAATAATCCTGATAGTATGCTTTGTATGGAAAACGCCACTAATCAAATAGAACAGACAGTAAAAAGAGTTAAGGATAGGAAATCTGTACAATTAGAATATAACAATAGAGTTCCTAGAAACAAAAAAGAAGAGTACAAGTTTACTTGAATATGTGCCAAGTAAAGTACAAAGTAGATTAGAAATGAATGGACCTACTGAGAGATTCCATTCAGATAGGGTAGGTAAACAATACATAAACTCTATAAATAGTAATATACAAAATAATTGACAAAGATAATAGCAAACAAACCCAGTGCCGTAATAAGAACCAGATAGAGAGATTACACACTTTTACAAAAAGCGTAAGTAGAAATAGAAATACATACCTTAGTAATATGAATACTTCTAGCTATATCGAATGGTATATAATTCCTGTCAGAAAACAAATAGTTTCCAATATACCGAAATTAGAATTTTTAATAAAAATCGGGTTGGATTATCTTTCTGTAATAGTAAAAATCTAGCACAAATTATAGCTGCACACAATGATAGAAAAATTTTAAGTTTCGATATGAGTAGTAGCAATCATAGTAACCAGAGTTATAATTATAAATCAATAAATAGCAACAATGTCAGCATGGGCGGAACAAACCGTGGGTGACAGAGCTGGGTATCAGGAACTATGGTTTGGCAACCAATGGAGTTGAAGATACCCTAGGGAGCTCCACAGTTGGTTTGGAGGTTGTGGATATGAATCCTAGAAGGCAAAGTACTCAGAGTGTTGTCTCTGTGGGGAGGACTAATAGCTTTGAAGATAGACAGAACATAAAAATCACACCTAGAGTTGGTGAAGTGGATGATAGTGATGGAAGTACTAAAAGTATTAGTTGCGATTGTGCAAGGTACAGGGTCTGTCCGCTTGGCTCTGATTATTAACATAAAAATATCGTATACAGATATAAGATTACCTCAGAGAATAGAGGATATTTCTATATAGGAACTAGCTCATGTTATATTAAGCAGAGAATTGCCAATCATTTGAGTTCGTTTAGAAATAGGCACAAAATGAATACTATCAGCCTTAGTATGCTAATTTGGGCACTTAAAGACAGTAACCAAGTATTTTCGATTGCTTGGGAAATTATTAGTAAAGCAAAACCTTATAGAATAAGCGATAATAATTGTAACTTTTGTGTGGAGGAAATGTACCAAATTTTCTTTTCTAAATATACTATTATAAACATTAGACAAGAACAGGCTATGAGATGTCTACATTGGATTAAATATACGTTTAAACGATTTAAAGAAACATAAATTATCATCTATAGTAATTATACTAGTTAATATAATGATTGTAATAATGATAATAGTTTTAGTAACAATAACAATGGTATTAATTGAGGGTATCAACCCAAACATAAGTGAATAAATAATGTACTCCATAGTGTAAAATGTAAACAAAACTGCCACTATTGATTGTAATATGAATGAACATTTTATAAACTACAATTCAACTGTAATACCAGCAGAAGTGATTATAAGACCAGAATTCAATTTGATTTAAAAAGTAACGCTATAACCTTTTACTAACGCAGGAAGCTTGTTTGAATTAATTCACTCTGAAAACGTCGCAGTGACGGACCCTTGATGAAACTGCAACGATTAGGATGCATAATTACATACAGAGCAATGTGTTGTTGCTGCAATTGAAACATATGTTGGTCATTGTTATATATGGCGTAGAAAATGTTTTTCATAAAAAGTTTTGGATGTGAATAAATCTTCACTCTCCTCTTCGTTTTCAATTTTATATGTGTGTACGTGTACATATACATACATACATACATATATCATACACACATATATATATATATATATATATATATATATATATATATATATATATATATATATATATATATATATATATATATATATATATATTTGTTCATATATATATATATATATATATATATATATATTTGTTCATATGATGATATCTCCACAATGTGTTGATGATGAGAAAAACATGTAATCGTTATCAATATAGCAAGAGATTTCACCGCAAAAAGTCTAAAGTAGACTCCTTAAGGATCGTTCTCCTTGGTTATATATCCAAAATTTTTAAATTTAAAAGACAGTTTTGACGCTAATATCCATTATTATTGAAATTTATTCCTATGTCAACATTTCTGTATAAGGCTATATATTTAACTGTCAAATTCAAGTCAAACATATAAATTGCCTTACACCTCTTCAGGGGGAAAAGGTTAAGAACAAAAGATAAACACCAAAACATCGTCTCTAAGTCCAGTCCATATTCAAATTTCTCCTTAAATAACTCGTTATAATTCGTTAAATAAATTCCTCCTTAAATAAAGGTCCGTTAAGGGGAGACAACCCCTCATAATATTATTAATAATATTAATAATATTATTAATAAATTATAAACAATCCCCTATTACAATGGAAATCTATACTATATTATCTCTAGAAGCTTTTTCAAAAAACACAACTGCTATTGGTAAATTATACATTGATATGGCCTGCCTTAAGACCTAATATTATTGTGGAGCTTTGTTGAACAGCTGTTGTCGCGTGTTGGACAGATCCAGTTATCAACCGAGTCCACCGTGAAGATTATTCCGCCGCCTTCCTTTGGTCGTGAAGGAAAGGCAGTTTTCCTCTGTCTGGTGGCTATAGCAAAGGAGATAGTGTGGTGGACAAGATTGAAAGGACTGAAGGTAGATACTTTCCTCTTCGGCCAAGCCCTCAACGACTTTTTCAAGTTCCACTTGAAAAGGAAAGTGAGAGTACAAAGGGAAGTTCTGCCTCACTAGTAAATTTGTTGAAAGGTGGGTGTATGGGGCGAGGATGGCCCGTGTGAATGGGTCTACTCTGAAATTTCCTTTGTAAACTGGAGGAGTTGAGTAGGAAAGAGGTGCCTGCTGAGGTGCATCTGGCGGTCGGGTTAACCAGAATGTGTGTAGTTCCTCGGTTGTCCCTGTGAGGAACTTTTCCATTTTGGAGAATGATTATTATGGTTTAATTGTTTTGTTAATAGTTTTTGTCACTTATTGTATACACGGCATTGTTCAACACCCCACTTGTCCCTTGTATTTTATAGTCCCTATTCGCTTTGTGTTCGGCCCTTGTGGCCAATAAAGAAACGATTATTATTATTATTATTATTAGTTATTTACTTTCAATCTGCATGTTTGTTACAATCACTTGGTGAGACACACCCAGCGTCCTAGGGCGAGTGAAGGATAAGAGATGTTACAGTATGACTGAAAGCTTGGGGAGGGGAAGTGGCAAGAGCAGTAGCAAAATCTCTTCATGTAATACAACACAGACATTTAGGGTTGTTCATTGCTATTGTGGAGGTCTTATAGAACAGTTCTGCCTGCATCATTCCTTTTCCCCCATTACTTCTATGTAGGTACAGACGATCAACGTCTGCTTTTGGGTGGTGCAGGTTCTTAGATGTTAGTAGTTTTCTTGTCCTCCTGTCCAGGCGTTGGAGCTCTGTAAGATTCCAGTTAATGATGTTAAAACTGTATTGGACTACTGGAAGTGCCAGAGTGTTAAAGGCTTCGATGTGATTTTTGGAGCTGAGTTCAATTTTTAGCATATTGATATCTACGCCAGCACGTGTGTGCATGAGTGTGTATGTCCCAGTGTGTATGAATGTTCAAGTGAGGGTGCGCGCGCGCGGCTGTGTGTGTGTGTGTTTATGTCTTAAGTTACAAGGGTTGAATAGTCAATAAACTCTAGTGAACCTTCAGCTAACTGTAATCACATAGTATTTTCTCTTCTGCAGTCCTTCACTTTTTCATCTCATTTTCATTATTGCAACAATAGGAATAAGACAATTTTCAGTTCTCGCAAATCAGATCTCTCTCGTGCTAATTTTTTAAAATACCTATTTGTTGTGGATAATTAATCGCCGCTCTTGTTGGATTAACCTTTAGTTTAAGATATATGGAGAGAAGCTATCATGCAGACCTGAAAGCAGTAATGCGAAAAGGAACCGTTAAGGGATTACACTGTATATTAAACTAGATGTTTTAAAAACACTTGATGCAGAAGTAAAACTAAATTACATTGCCAAAACATTAAATTTTGCAACCTCTACAGTGGGAACAATACGTGAAATTAAAAGAAAATTACGTAAAGTTTCTAGAAGCTACTCTGTTAATTGTCCGGACTATATTTTTCCATAGATTGAGTATAATACTTAAAATGTAACGACTTTTGAGTGTATGGATTGAGGATCAGAATCGATGTAATGTGCCGATAAATATGATGGTAAATCAAAAAAAAGAGCCCAAAGTTTATATGACGATATGCAGAAAAAGAAAAGCCAAACTTCTAATGAAGTATCCTTTTTGGTTGAGAAAGACCGGTCTGAAAGGTTTAAGAAACGTATGAATTTACACAACATAAAAATGATCGGTTGAAACCGCGGGCGCTGATACAGAAGCTGCTACAAATTATTTTGAGCAGTTGAAGAAAATGATTGCTGAAGGTGGAGTGGGGGTCTACACACCAGAACAAGTATATAATGTTAATGAAACCGCACTTTTCTGGAAGCGCATACCTACTAGAACTTTTATTTCTCGAGAAGAAAGATCAACGCCAAGTTTTAAAGCTTCCAAAATATCGTCTGACACATTTGTGGGGAGAAAATGCCGCTGGTGATATGAAATTAATCTCTATACGTGTATCACACTTAAAATGCTAGGGCTTTCAAAGGTTACACAAAGTTTAATCTACATCTGATTTGGCATTTAATTAAGAAGGCATAGATGACTAAGAACCTTTTCAAAGACTGGTTAGTAAACGTTTTTTTGTCCTGCAGTAAAAAGTCACTGTGTTGCACACAAAGCTTTGCGTTTTTTTTGTTTTTTTTTAGACCGTGCAGCAAGTCACCCAGCAAATTTGGATGACTTTTCTGATAATGTGAGAATAGAATATATCCCCTAGATGCAACTTCTTTGCTTCAGCCAATGGATCAAGGCGTGATAGCTAACATCAAGGTATATTATATGAGAACTTTGAAATAACTTATGAAAGCGATTCAAAGGTAGGGTAAACCTACAGTTAGAAATCTCTGGAAGAAATTCAACATAATGGATATTATGAATAATACAGCTGAGTTATGAGATGAAGTGAAACCTCCAACTTAGAATAGTGCTTGGAAAAGTATATGGCCAGAAGGTATTCGTGACCGTGACATTACAAATTACAAGTTTTCCTCGAGCAGAAAAAGTCTACATCATATTCGTGAAGATATTGTGACACTTGCAAAGGATGTAGGATTTAAAGAAGTCATAAAGTATGTAATCGAATTGCTAGTGTCCTAGAAAGAAAGTTGATCTAATGAGGACCTGAGGCTGTTAGAAAAAGAACAAGCTGAGAATACAGATTAGGCGACGGAAGTTTCACCTACACCATTTAAATTGGCTACAAAAATTTTTACTAAAGACATGTTACTTATAGAAGATCTGCAGGTTTTGCTGATAATGATTCTAATCGTAAACATAACATAACAATTACAAGTGGAGTTTACAATGAGCTCAGTTCCTATCCTGAGCTGTATAAAGAGATGATGCGTCATCTATAAGAGAGTAAATATTGTTCCCCATCCTTCCAGTAACGCCCATTCCACCACCAACTCTCACACAATAGTCAACGTCTTTTGTGGTAAGAACATACTCTTACGATATTATGACTCTTGTTAATTCCGTAACGCATTTCTCTTCAAATTTTTTTTTCTCTGTATATTGTATATTTATTCTGTATATGTATACTGTATCGTGTGTTTTTTCAAAAAATTGTTATTTTCATGTATAAAGGTGATTGTATTGCTTGTTCTCTGTTGTTTTCTTGAGCTTCTGTTTTCTTTTTCGAAAAAGTCTGTAGGAACACAATTTCACTTGATAATGTGAAAATCAGTAGGTAAATTAATTTTGCATCACGAAATTTCGTGTTACGGCCTGATTTTCAGGAACGCGAACTTTTCGGCCAGATTTTCCGTAAATCGTTGGCGATTTTTTTCCTCCGTCTTCCTTTCTATTGAACTTTCCTCTGTTTCTGAAGAAGAGCGTCGCTCGAAACGTTGATCCAACTTTCTTTCCTTCCCTGAGCGTCTGCTAATACTTTGCATGTACCACGTTCTCACGTTGTTGTTTTTTTGTGTGTTTGTTGTTCTTTTTTGGGGGGGGGGGGGGATTTCCTATATACCGCACGCTTACGCGGACCCCGGCCTTCTGACTGATTTTGGAGTACCTAATTCACGGAATTCTTTCTACCATCGGATTACATTACCTTGTTCATTCAGAATACGCCATTTCTGCATCTTGATTGTGATTCCTATATATATATATATTAAATTTCAAATTAAAAGCAACTTTAGTTATGTAAACATTATCGGTATCACATACACTATGTATGTGCGACCGGTGTGTCTTGTGCAAAGCGGTGAGCTGGCAGAATTGTTAGCACGTTGGACGAAATGTTTAGCGGTATTTTATCCGTCACTACGTTCTGAGTTCAAATTGCTCCAAGGTCGACTTTACCTTTCATCCTTTCGGAGTCGATAGATTGAGTACTAGCTATGTGCTGGGATCGATGTAATCGACTATCCCCCTCCTCCGAATTTCAGGTCTTGTACCTATTATAGATAGGATAATGTGTTGTGTGTGTGTGTGTGTTCAGACTTCCCTTAAATAGGTATATTATAAAATGCTTGCGAGTTTTGAAACACACGCAGCTCAGCCTAATCCACAAGAGTCTTATACCATAGACTACGGCATTAGTGAAGACCAACTTCCCCTATGCGACACCCTGCATTTAAACGCACACTTAATTTTAATTTTGGCTAAAAATAAAAATGCGTATTAAGTATGAGTTTTAAGATAATTTTCTTTTCTTTTTAGTTTCCTTCCTTTAGAGTTGGGTGAAGAGTCAGTGAACTAAGTACTAGCAATATCCAGGACTTCTGTAGAATATTTCTTCTAAAATCGAAGATAACTGTTTATTCTTCAGAGATATTTAAAAATTCAACACTAGATCGGCTGCGATGATCTTTATATGTCCTCACTGGCTAGTTGAGTTGATACGGTTTTATAATTCTTCAATGAAAATAAATAAAGTGGCATTAACAGCTCGTATGTCATAGTTCAATTACGTTAAAGGCGTTTCGTTCTATTTCTATGTTTAAACATTGTCATATTGCACCAAGTCGAAGAGATCCTAAAAAGTTACTTACCAAGTCGCATTCGTGCTCAAAACAAAGCTCTCTATCAGGTAGTCGTGATATGTCGATTTTATACTGATTGATGGGTTCAGAAAGGAGCGCACCTAAAGTCGAAATTGTCGCTGGAACCTATTCTACGCCAAGTCCTGATTGGTCAAATAACCGGTTTCGTGTTGTCTTTTCAAATTTCTCTACTTCATTGTAACGTGTTCGCTCCAGTCTGAAAAAGAAGAGTTCTAGATAGGGGGAGGTAATTAGGGATTTCTTCCGGTATAGGGGAGATAATCGAAATCTAGGAGGTGGTAGAATTTGATTAATTTACCATGGTTTTGTTCTATATTTTTTTCCCTTTTTTTTCCTCAGTGGGGTGATGAATTTCCTTATTTAAATGTGTTAGCAATGGTTAAGTTTGGGTTTGTATATATATATAAAAAAAACCATGAATACTATCTCCAACTTTGGAGCCACAACTATCAGCCTTGTTAGATAACTAGTTAATCTTCAGATGAATTAACCGAGGGAGCCTTTTATTCACAATCGTCGTGATTTTCGACTGAAATTTGAATATTCCATACAGAGAGTTACTACAAACAACATGGCTGGACACAACATGAACAACACAATCGAGGGACAGAACGAAAACAATAGCTCAACAGGTAAACAAATTCTTTCTAGCTGTAGTTATAGAAGAAACTGTAACTACAAGACTCAATTCTCTTGGAGTTATGAACTGAATAATGATCTATTTAACTGCTATGAAAAAGCGAAACAAAACCCCGCTGTTGGCTATATGAACTGATTGAAATCATATTGGAACGATCTGCATCCAGAATTAAACCATTTTACTGTAAAGCAACGCCACCAACCGGCAACATTTATAGAACATAGAAAGACGGTAAGTAACTGTAACTTTATAAAAAAATCGAAAATTAACCTTCTTCTCAACTCTATAAACAAAAACGAAAACGTGAATGATATGAGACCACCACGTGGTTTCGCAGCTAGCGACATTTCAACTGATTCCATAGTGCCTGCCAGCCAAATTACATTACTGGCTCAAGTAACTGACCACTGTCCGACTACTACGACTATGGTAAATAGCAGGCACAACCGCAATGATTATTGTTGTAGTAGTAGTAGTAGTAGTAGTAGTAGTAGTAGTCAGGATTATATGCCGGTGGAATTTTCCGAGAAAAAATAACTTTGACTTTGAAGGACTCTCCCAAGGAGAAAGAATTCTCTACCAAAGTAAGTAAAAAAAACCCACCAGGTACGGTATTAAAAGCTGTTAACGAAATTGGTGATGACTATTTACAACAGTGTGATGAACCCACATACTGGCAGATTAACGCCTGTCTATATGCTCTGGCTACTACTATAAAACAGTACATGAATGATATTCAAAAAGTAAACAAAACCGAAATAACAAAGAAAGTACCATCATGGGTTTTGAAGACAGAAAAAGATAACAGGTTTATGGAAGACTATCAAACAAGCAAATCACTAAACGTCCCACCAACAGAAAGTAAAGAAGGAGATAGAAATGATGTTTGGAGACAGCAAAAAGGGGGCACTTACTTACAAACTGATTACTCTAAAGCAGGAGCTAAAAGCTGTCAGTGAAAAACTCCGACATCAGAAGAGAATAACCGAGAGAAGAACAAAAAAAAAAAAATTTAACCGCAACCAGATAGCAGTATACAGAGACATGAGAGGAGGCGCAATAAATATCAGAGAAACTCCTTCACAAGAAGACATACTCCTTCAGGGGAGAAATCTGGAGTAAAGAGAAGGAATTTAACCAAGATGCTCTGTGGCTGGAAGAAATCCGAAGAAGTTATTGCTCCTGTGTTACACCCAAGACATACAACATTGATGGTGAAACTCTTGCAACTGTGATCCAGAAACTCTAGGAAAGAAAAAAACATCTGGAAGAGATTTGATTGTTGGATATTGGTATAATAAGCTAACATTCTACCGACTATACCTTATCAATCTGTACCAGCAAGCTTTCATTGGGAACAGTAGCATACCACACTGGCTAACTCTGGCAGAGACAAAAATTGATCCCCAAATGCAGAACCACTCACATGGCAAAAAACTACCGGCCAATTGCATGCCAGAACTTAATGCATAAGATATATACAGCATGTTTAAACCTCTTCCTCCGCGACCATTGTGAAACCAATAACATTATCACAACAGAACAAGCAGCAGGGAAGAAGGGAGTCTGGGGATGTGTCGAGCAATTGCTAATCAACAAATATGATGTCAGAGGTGTGAGAGCATAGGAAGAACCTCGTCTCAATGTGGCTAGATTACAAGAAAGCCTTTGACTCTGTTCCCCACTCATGGATGCTAGAAGCCTTTCAACAGAGAATAGTCAAAGCCATAGCTGACCTGACTTCATCGTGGGCCACCATCTTGAAATTAAACACAAAGAGTGTTTACTCCTTGTAAACTCCTTCTCATTCATATTAAAGAAGTTTGAAGGGTATCTCACTGGTTCACAAGGAAACAAAAATACCAAAATTACACACTGTTTCTTTGTGGATGACTTAAAACTTTATGCAAAGAATATGTATGAAATGCAAAAGAGCCTTGACGTAGTTCCAACATTCTCAAAGGATGTAGAGTTGGAGTTTGGTCAGGATAAATGTTATTATATGGTTGTGAAAAGGAAAACAATAAACCAGACTAGTAGCATCTCCATCACTAATTTGACTTTTCCCCAGTATCTGACGAGGAATGTTACAGGTATCTAGGGGTGGAAAAAAATATATCTTATAGTGACACCTGAAACAAAACACGTGTCATTAAAGAATATTACAGCTGAATAACGAAATAGAACAGCATTCAAGAGCTATTGACCTGAATAAGCACAAGTTATCACTACATAATATGCTAAATTGTAATACGAAAACAGTTCATAATTATTGAGAAGAAATTAAGTTAAAAGAATGAGAATGCCTGATCACAGAACTGACAGACATATTTTCAACTAGCACCTCAGGTTCTTCTAGGAGGATCAGGGAGAAGTGAGAACTGAATGACATAGTTCCATGTAAAGCTAGAGGTTATTCTGTCTGAGAATTTAAAACCCCAGTTTTTATAACACTGAACAGAGTTTCTAGAAAATTCGACCAGACTATCTGACGGGAAGATCCCAACTCACTTGGTTATGCACCAACCGATCTGATTGTTCGAGCTATGTCCGTGTAGGCGTTAATCCCTATTTTTTCCTTCTTTTTTTTTTTGGCGTCAGAATTTTTCGTAAATGGCCTTGCCTTTTATGGCAGCAAAATAGGCCGTGATCTTGAACTGAAGAACTTGAATGTGATTGTTCAAAACTCAGTAGGAACCTCGCAACACTCGTCTACTTGCAGTGAGTTTATAATAACCCAAAAGAGACGAAAATAGATTTACATGTACATTTTGCGCCATAGGGCGGATACCAGTGTGGCCTGAGAAGGTTAAAAATTGAACACCAAAAGGAATTTACTAGGTTTAATAACCACTCCGTAATGTGGTAATTTAGCGATGAGTAGATTTAGATGATGTTCATCACCCGATTCCGAAGCACGAGAAATCAAAAATCATCACTGTAAGCAAAAACGAAATTCAAACAGCAAATCACTTTATTAATATATACTAAGTGTTTGGAAGGAATTCGCAGAATTCTGGAATCCTAAAGGCATTCTAAGGAAGTCACATAGTCTAAAAGGTATAGTAATAACCGTCTAAGGAATGTCACTGTGTTCTATCGGAATCTTGCTAGAGGCACGAGCTAAATGTATCTACGAAAACACAGTAGCACTATGTAGAGATGAAAAGTCATGAGTGTAAGGAGTAGGATATTTTGCCAGCATCATTTTGGCATTTAATATTCTGAAGTCTCCACAGAGACGTCAATCACCTTCGGTCTTTTTCTGAACCACATGAAGAGGAGAAGCCCAAATATTAGGAGGTCAAATAATATCAAGCTGCTGTTACATATGGCTTAAATTCTTCTTCAGTAATTTTCATTCTCGCTAGAGTAAGACGTCTAGGGTGACAGAAACAGGAGGACCAGTCGTAATAATGTGACGTGTTAGTTATTGAATGTAATGACTAAAAACTGAGCGAATTGTAAAAATTTACATTTCCTTCTCCAAGCCTAGATTCGAAACCGAATCTAAGAATTAGCGGTCGCCCAAACACGACAATCAACAGGCGCGAAAAACAGGTTTTCTTTGTCCTGTCAAAAAGTGATCGATCATCTCCCTTTGACCTTCGACCTTAGAATGTCAGGCGAAGTTCAACTGGTCAGCATCTGACCTATTTAGGTACAAACTCTGCTGCAGTATGTATGTCCTTCTAGCTGCCACGATTCTTATAAATAGAGTGGTCAGCAAGACGTCAACACACAGGGACAGACAGACAGGGAGACTGCTACTATGAGACCTCTGCTAATGTGAGACAGAGATTTTCCTCCGGCCAAGCAAGATGAGAGAACGAACACACACACACACGAACATATCCTGGTTCCATCATTTGTCTAGCAACTCGAAGCAAGTTGTTAAAATTGAATGTAGTGGCTATTAGTATTTATTAACTCCAGCTAATAAAAATGTTATAATTGAACCAGTTATCACTTTGTCATTTCTCAGGCAAACACATGCCTATCGCACCGACACTCAACAAAAACACACTATATTCTGGTGACTCCACTACATTTTGGTGACCCCCGACGTTGATTCGTTCATACAGCCCTTCTGATCTGTACAGCCCAACTTGAAAAGTTCACATAACTTTCCAAAAATGGTGACTAAATGCCAGTAATAGACCAACCGTTCTTTAAGTCTTTTTCACTACAATTTTTTTTTTCCTTATTTCGTCTGTTTGCCTTCGACAAACCGACTGGTGCGAGGCTAGTGTAGTGAAACTACCTACCGCCATTAGATACAAAACTACCTATCGTCTCTAATACCTATCGCCATTAGATACAAAACTGCTATCGCCATTCTTCTCATTTAAATATAAACAAACGCGAACGTAGGGGAAAACATTAACCTTGTCATCACGTGACTGATCATTATTCGAATCGGCAACTTCTTCGAACCTTTCCCGCCAGAACGCAAACTGACCAATCACGGCCCCTAATAAGGTCACGTGATAGAGTAAAATTCTGAAGACATTTGGAGCCCTCTTAACGCTATAAATAGATTAACTCATACCCAACAAATTTGTCTCGGTCCAGTTTCTCTTAGAGACTGTTCCGTGTACCACACGACAGCAGCAGCAGTTCCAGCGACCACTTCAACAGCTTCGTCCAGCCAACGATGACCACCGCCGTCGCCACATCAGCAATACGAGTCTACGACTACTATCCAGCATCATCGTCATGACCAACACGATTACTACCAAGCAGCCTCTACACCACCAGCGTCAACACGACTTACTATGTACACCAAACCAAACCTCCGCGGCACATCTCTCTCTTCGATTCTGTTAGGTGACTCAGCTTCACCACGATAAATAAACAGACAAGAGTTCTCAGCCAGCGACGAACAACTGTATAACAAGAATCACGGCCCGGCATCGATGCCACGACATCACAACAAGTGATCAGCTATGCCACACTCAGCCCCCTCACTTTCACATACAGAACTTTTCCTATAGTGTACTAAAGAACTGGTATAATTGCTCACGTTTTATTGACTCTCTTTCTATCCGCTGTAAACACTCATACACACATGTATCACTCACATACACACTTTTCTTTGTATGACGGCCTGTCTTTGATTATGTTATTATATGTCGCATTCACACTCTCACACAGACATACATCTTTAACGCCATAATAAATATCTCTGTTATTCATCTTATACAGTTGTGGTCTTTCATTACTGGTCATCTATGTTATCGTCGTATAACATTTTGTATATCATATCTGATATATATAATATTGTGTGTTCGACCGTGTGACATGTTTAAATAAAAGGAGTCCTCTGTTTTTCCATTCGTCACCATTTCTCCTTTTTTGAGTTCGCACGGTCGTCCCTTACAGAATGATATCCGGAAATCGACTAAGTCGAGCTGTTAGGCGTAGAATCGACTAAGAAAAGAGGGCTGACTGTAGTAGTCTTTGCGGTGTGCATAAATTAGTCGCAGAATCAGTAAATTGTTTATTTTTTTAATCGACTTATAGATGGAGAAAATCAACTATGAAATTTGGATACGGAAGATCAGCTATGACATAAATCTATTTGAAAGCTCTACGTAAATTCAAGTCCAGCGTGATAAATTTTTCTCTCATAAATGAATATTACTGACTAATTTACAGCCTTTAACGTTGCATCCGTCATGTGCCTTGTGACATCCTGTAAAACCAAATACTGCATTCAGTATTTCGAGATTTTGAAGAAGAATCGAAAACATAAAATAAGCGATTGGCTGTAGCAGAGCCAGGTATCCCACTGGCATTTCAATAGTGACTAACTGTTATTCTTTAGTGTCAACATTTTCTTTTACCCGTTGCTGAGGTGCAAATTGAAAGGAATGAGGCAGTATAAAGTGATGAAATTGGCTGTGTGGTGAGAAGCTTGCTTCCAAACCGCATGGTCCCGGGTTCAGTCCCACTGCGTGGCACGTTGGGCGGGCAAGTGTTTTCAAGCATAGCCTCAGGCCGACCAATGCCTTGTGAGTGGATTTGGTAGACGGAAACTGAAAGAAGCCCGTCGTATATGTGTGTGTGTGTATGTGCGTGCGTGCGTGTGTATGTGTGTGTGTCCGCTATCGCTTGACAACCGATGCTGGTGTGCTTATATCCCCGTAACTTAGCGGTTCGGCAAAAAGAGACCAATAGAATAAGTAGTACTAAGCCTACAAAGAATAAGTCCTGGGAGCGATTTCTTCCTCTAAAACCCTTTAAGGCGGCGTTTCAGCATGGCTGCAGTCAAATGGCTGAAACAAGTAAAAGAATAAAAGAGTAAAAGAATAAAAGAGTAAAAGAATCCGAACCGAATCTGGAATACCACAGACACTGAATAAGATTATTCCTGAGATAACTAAAGGAGTGTTTTCGCGCCAAATTCCTGGAACGTGAAGTGGAATGCGTGGAAGACCAGTGTGTTTCGAGACGTTCCATTTATTTATTTCTTTTTCTGTGGGAGTATGGATTTTGTCTCCAGTAAACTTACAGAACGCTGCTGAATCTAAAGATATAAAAGTAAACGAAAGAAGTCGAAGAAGCTGGAAGTGATATGTTGATGACTAAAAAACCAAACCGCTAGATTACCAGTCAGACACAATGACCGAACCACAATAGCTTCACGTATTTGACGTTGATTTAAGTACTTTTGTTAAGAACTTGATGTGTGTTTTAATATCTGTAGCTTAATTTCCTGATACGAAATGCTACCCGTCGGGACTGTACGGAAGTCCATTACTTTACCGCTTAGCGCTGGTAGTGAAATACCATCAACTGCAACCACTGAAACGAATCGCCTGCGAGTGAATGAATTGATTTGCGTAGACCAACGAATCAGAATCCATGAGCTGGCTGCGCAACTGGACTGTGTTTACAATGCACTACAAAAGATGGAGGAAAACTTTGGATATCGGAAAGTGTGTGCTAAGTGGTACTTCGGCAATTGATACGTTTATTTGAAGGAGACGGGGATGGAAGTCTGCTCCGATCTTCTGTTGGGAACGTTTGAAGCAAATGAGATGTTGTTTTTCCGATCTAGTGAAAAGAGATGAAACGTGCACTTATCTTTATGATCTGGTAACGAACGTCCAGTCCATAAAATTGTCTCACGCTTTTCTCTAAGGCCTAAGAAGTTCAAGAGCCAGTGATCTACACAATAAGTCATGGTGGTCGGTTTTTGGTTTGACAAGAGAGTCGTTCACTTTGATTTTTCAAGTACGAGGCTGTATCGTGTACTGATTGCGGCACACTGAGCCGGTTAAAAAGCACAGAAAAGCAATTAAGGAGAAAGAGACCGAATAAGAATATGGAAACGAAAATGAAGATTGTAGGAAGTGAGGGCGTGTATATCTTAGATTAAAAAAGAACTCTTTTTTATCGTAATTTTGAAAACTAAAAGAAGTATGAAAAAAATCGCATCAATTATCGATAACCCAATATGACCCAATATATATATGACGTGCTTCTTTCAGTTTCTATCCACCAAATCTACTCATAAGACTTAATTTCGGGACAACTCTTACAGAAAGAGAGAGAGAGAGAGAGAGAGAGAGAGATTTTTAGTCATGGCCAACTATAGGTTTCTGCTCCATATATGTTCCTCTAGAAAGCACGGATCTCGGTTTTGTTGTGAGAGACTTAAAACTGCCCATGTATGCAAGTTTCCCTTTCTCCTTTGTCAGTCCAGCAGAAAAGGGTACATTTGATGCTTTTATAGTTTTATAGTTTTGCCGACTCATTGCAATGATACTACTTAACCATCTCAAAAGTTGAAGGGCAAAGTTAATTTCGGTGGGATTTGAACTCATGATGTAAAGAGCTGGTACAAATACTGCAAAGCATTCTATACAACGCTATATCTGTCTGTCTGCTTCGCTCGCTTTCTCCCTCGCCTTTCTCTCTCCATAAGTGTGTGTATATGTTTGTGTTTGTAATAGGATTTATAATACATAGACACATATATAATAAATGTGTGTATGTCTGTGTGTGTGTGTATATATATATATATATATATATATCCCGAGCGTCTAGTAACACAATCTGTATCACGTCCTCACGTTGTTTTTTTTTTTTAACACACACACACACACACACACACACACACACACATATATATATATAATATTAATAATATTAGGGACAAAATTCAAAATTACAGGTAAAAGCTCAATTCGGCGGCTAGTTGGCTGAATCGTTAGCGCACTGCCTAAAATGTTTAGAGCAATTTCGCCCGTCTTTACTTTCTAAGTTAACATTCAGCCGAGAACGATTTTGTCTTTCATCCTTTCGGGGCCGGTTAAATAAGTACCAATGAAATATTGGGTCTATATAATCGACATACCCCGTCTCCAAAATTTCAGTTCTTGTACCTTTAGGAGAAAGGATTATATATACAGGTGTTCATAATTTATATGAAAAATTATAAAAATTTAAATAAGGATAACTCAGTAGAGATTTTAGCAAACAAATAGTTTTATTAGAAACATCAGAACATTACACGTGGGTTCCATCGGTTGCACAAAACATCTTAGACGATACAATGCGATTGTGGAAGTTGTAAAGATAATTTATGAACAGCCAGTATAATATAATAAATTTATATAATATAATCCTTTGTGGGTGAGTGTAATGTATGTATTGACTTATATTTATTGTGAAAAGATCTCAAAATAATATAAAAATAATACAAAGAACGATCCTTCACGCTCAACGAAAAAAAAAAGAAAAGAGAAAATGAAATCCACAGAAAAAAAAAAAAAAATTTCTATGTGGTTGGTGAGGATAGCCAAGTTTTCGTCATCAAGACTAATCTAACAGTTTTTTTTTTTTTATCTCTGTACAAAGCAGGTCGCTCTCTCAGCTGGCAGGCAGGCAGGCTGACTGGTTGGTCGGTCGGTCATCAAAACGATGTTGTGCTGTCAGTGCGCATGTGTAAGAAGTAGCTAGCATAACAACCATGGCGGCTTGTAGTTTAATGTGCTTGACAACTTGTGGAGGTGTGCCACTATTTACTAGGAACAAAGGAACTAAACGGCCGGTAAGTTTCACTGAAAAGTTTTTTCACTTTATTCATCTCATTGTTTTGAAACTTTCTTTCTATCTGCACTAATTACTTGATGGGAAAATTTCCAATTATATTTTGACTTCTTTTGTAACGAGATATGTGTTAAGATTTTCCTCATGGTGTTTGTTTATCTGACGTAGCTACATTCAAATATATCTACACAATACATATATATATGCATATATACATACGTATAGGTACATACTTACATCTATGCGTATATATATAGGTATATGAGGGTACGGGACGTCACGAAACGTGTACAACTAAAAAAATAATAATAATAAAACGAAGCACGAATACATGGTACATGAAAAACAAAACAAAAAACTATATATATATATATATATATATATATATATATACACACACACACATACGTACATATACATACATATATATACATACATACATAGTTATATATATATATATGTATATACATACATACGTATATATATATATATATGTATATATATACATATGTGCATACATATATATAAATAAATATATACATACGTACACATACATATATGTATGTATACATACATATATGTATGTATACATACATATATATATGTATACATACATATATGCATGTATACATATATGTATACATGCATGTATATATGCATGTATGTATACATACATATATATATGTATACATACATATATGCATGTATACATATATGTATACATGCATGTATATATGCATGTATGCATGTATATATGCATACATACATGCATATATGCATACATACATGCATTATGCATGCATATATGCATGTATATACGTATATATACATGTATACATAAATACATACATGTATATACGTATGTACACATATATACACATACATAAATACATATTTGTATACATACCTACATGTCTATATACCTATATATATATATATATATATATATATATATATATATATATATATATATGTTGTTGTACTTGGGGATGGTCATATTGCCAGTTTAGCCACATATGTATAGAAGGTGTATTTGTATTTATTTACGTATTCTAAGTATACTTCGAAAGATAAGTTTTTTTTTTTCAATACTCCGACGAGAATTTAACCACTTATAAATTAACCGTGCCAATACTGAAACTTCAATAATTTCTGATTTTTTTTTTTTTGTTTTGTTTTTTTGTTGTTTTTATGTATATGAGCCCTTATGCAGGCTGAAGCAAAGCCAAAATAAGCTGTAATGTTAATGTATATATCTAATATATATATATACATACGTATGTACATGTATATATGTGTGTGTATGTATGTATGTATATGAAAATTATATTGGGTGGAGATGGAGTATATGTAATCTATGTATACCCCCACTTTTAAATTTTGTTTTTTTTACGGAATCCTATGTTTCAGACCATGGAGAATCCGATTCTGGAAAAAAATTTTTCAAAAATCTCAATTTCAAAATTTCGATCCCCCCCCCCCCCCCGGTTTTTATATAGATCCACAGGGTAAACCTAACCCTAACCCTAACTCAAACCCTAACTCAAACCCTAACCCTAACCCTGACCCTAACCCTAAACCTAACCCTAACACTAGTTTTGTGAGATTTGGCTGTTATTTCAAGCATGTAAATAGCCTGCTTGGTGGTGGTGGTGGGGGGGAATTGAAATTTTTCAAAAATTTTTTTTTCAGAATCGGAATCTCCATAGCCTAAAACGTGGGATTCCATAAAAAAATTAATAAATAAGGGGGGGAAAGGTTCAGATTACATATAGTCCATCTCTACCTTATATTGTAACAAGCACGTTATTTGAAACTGCTTCGCTGTCTCAGTCGCTGAATGCACTGCAATACATTATAAAAATATTACATGATGCTAACGCGCGCAGAATTTAATATGATATTAATGAATAATAGCTAAGGTGTTGGTTGTAGGGTTCCGTGTGATTTCTATAATGTAATCTGGTTGTCGCTATGCAAGCGAGATATCAAGTTCGAATCTCGCCTAAGTGTTTACCTTTCTTCCTACCCATGTTCAAGCTAACTTAATAATCCCGTTGCTTCTTTCCACTCGTTTTGGAGATAGTGCAAAATTTATGGTCATCACCTCTCTGATTCCTTAAGAATAAGAAATTCTTAGGATGGCACGAGGCCACATTTTAAGAGAACTGGTATACTCGATTCTGTTAATATTTGTCTCTTTAGGGCGGCGAGCTGGCAGAAATGCGTAGCGGTATTTTGTTTGCCATTACGTTCTGAGTTCAAATTCCGCCGAGGTCGGCTTTGCCTTTCAACCTTTCGGGGTCGATTAAATAAGCACCAGTTACGCACTGGAGTCGATGTAATCGACTTAATCTCTTTGTTCTTGTTTGTCCCCACAATGTTTAGCCCTCTGGTCAATAAAGAAATAAATATTTCTCTTTTTTTTTTTTTTATTCTAATGACCCAACAGACTCCTATAGAAATATAAAAACTGAATATTTAGATAACTTGGACAAATTCCTTGTCAGGTTTTCTTTCTTTTGCTTTTTGTTTCTTCTTACAACATCAACCGCGTTATCGAATCCACTTCCAAGCTATTCTAGGGGGGGGGGGGTTCCTTGATTAGCCCTTAGGTGGTTGTCACATCCACTGTTTGTTTTCTTTAGTTAATTTTTACTGCATGTAAAAACCCTCTGTGTTGTATCTCTTTGTTCTGTCCAACATCTTCGAACCCCCTATAGCTAATAAAGAAACATAAGTTGAGAGAGGATAGAGACTTTTCACAGTAAAGTCAATTCTGGATCAATCAAGTTCTTTGACTCACAGTGTGGCGAGAAAAGTAAAGGATTATTTAAAATTCTACAAGAGCATAAGTTTATTACTGGACTAAGATAATGCACAAAAAAAAACCGACGGAGTGCCAACCACATGCAATGTTTATATGTATCTACATATATTGTTTATAGTTAGATATGTATGTATATACAATGTTTATATGTAGTTATGTATCTATATATAATGTTCGTAGGTAGATATTTATGTGTATGCGCAAGTGTTTGTAGGTGGCTATGTGTGTATATGCAAGTGTTTGTAGGTAAATGTGTGTGTATATACAAGTGTTTGTAGGTAGATGCGTGTGTCTATGCATGTGTTTGTAGGTAGATATATGTCTATACAAATCTTGGGTCATCCCATAAATAATGCAGTTTTTCAATTGCATGAACTGAAAGTCAAAGGGGACGGGATAATCTACCTGCATGAACTTGCTATAAAAGCAGGTAGTAATTTTACCTTGTCCTTATTCTTAGTGCAACTTTTGAAGAGTGCAGTTCGATTTAACAGTAATGGAAGTGACAAAGAAGCATATTCGGCATATTTTGCTTTATGAGTTCAATAAAGGCAACAACAACGCAACGGAAAGGGCAAGGAATATTAATGCAGTATGTGGGGATCGTACAGTAAGCATAATCCAGTGTCAGCGGTGGTTCCAAAAATTCTGAGCCGGAAACTACAGCCTAGAAGACGAGCCTCGTCCTGGAAGATCTGTAGAGTTCGACGAGGACGTCCTGCAAACTCTGGTAGAACAAAATCCCATCGTAACTGCTGAGGAACTAGCAGAGAAGCTTGTATTTGGTCATTCAACCAATCATTTACACCTGCGTGCCATTGGAAAAGTCAGTAAATTGGATCAATAAGATCCTCACAAACATTCCGAATCTAATCTTGTGCAGAGAGCGAATGTGTGCTCTTCTTTGCTGTCATGTCTCAGGAATGAACCTTTTTTGGACCGAATAGTGACTGGTGAAGAGAAATGGGTTCTCTATAAAAATGTCAAGTGCTGAAGATAGTGGGTAGGGAAAGGAGAAACACCAGCACCCCAGGCTAAAGAAGATCACGTAAGGTGTTGTTATCTGTTTGGTGGGATATGAACGGTTTAGACCACTTTTAACTTTTAAAACCAAACCAAACAATAACAGAGTTCCAATGTGAGCAGCTTGAGCGTCTTAAGTCAGTGCTAGAAAATAAACGATCATCCTTGGTTTCAAGATGAAAGGTGTTCTTCCATCAGGATAATGCTCGGGCACATAGAGCGAAGATGACACTCCATTCAAACTGGTGCAGTTTGAATGGGAATCGTCTTACATACACAACTTGAAAGAAAAATGGGATGGTCATGGATGGAACAACATTGATCAGGGCTGATGTGAGGCTTAAGAACAGCGTCATGATTCTGAAATTGTATAAAAAGCAACGACTGTTGTGTCAACCCTCATACTATGTACACTCCGATTGTAGGATTACGATATTGAAATTTTGCTAAAAATGTACCTTGGGAAAATGTATCTACAAATCCCCACCTATAATACAGCAAAGAAATATATATAAAAAAAAAAGGCTACCCACCCCCAAACAAAACAAAAAATGAATCTAGTCCCTTTTTATTCAAACCGGTCTGAAAGAAAATTTGCCCCCTCTAGGCCCTTTTCTAGACGTATTAAACTTCTTTTTCGCATTAAACCTTTGTTTATATTTCGATAGAACACCACGTGCTGTCTACTGTAGAAAAAAAAAAAAAAATTCTTGTTTTTCTTTTTTTGTCACGTGTTGCTGCTATGTCTTCCTTCATTACACTTCCAGCTATGTTTATAGAGATTCTGCTACTGCTGGCTGCATGGTTTTGGAGTTGTAGTTTCCATTTTTTAAATTTTATTTTTCATTTAACTTTTTTTTTTTTAATATTTTTTTTCCATTTTCAGGCAGTTCATCAACAATTAACTTTATCACCCAACTTCTAATGTCATGCTACTTAGTTAATCTCAGTGCACTTATCTCGCTTTTGTCTTATAAGTAATTCAATAACAAGCGTAATATCTAATAACTGTGTTTTTCAACATGATTCTGTCCAGCGCTATGTTTCGCAAGTGTATGTGAATAAGATTAGCAAAATGCCTTGTGTTACTGGAGTAAAGCTGTTCGAAATAAATTGAAATACGTTATCTCTCTCTTTTCTTTTATATATATATATATATATATATATATATATATATATAATTTTTTTTATTAGCTAGAAAACGAAAGTAATTGATCAATTTTCATATGCCATCAAACGATAATGAAAATACGATAGATTACTCTCCTGGGACATCTGGCAGTATTTGTTCATTGCAGCCGAAGTTTATTCTGTGTAGAAAGTTATTATTATTATTATTATTATTATTATTGTCACCATCATCATCATCATTATTATTAAGGCGGCGTGCTGGCAGAATCGTTAGCGCGCTGGACGAAATGCTTAGCGGTATTTCGCCCGTCGCTACGTTCTGAGTTCAAATTCGGCCGAGGTCGATATTGCCTTTCATCCTTTCAGAGTCGATAAAGTAAGTCTCTGTTGAGCACTGGGGTCGATGTAATCAGCACATCCTCTCTCCCAAGCTGTATCAAAATTTGAAACCTTTTTTTTTTTTTTCATTATTTCATTATTTGTAAACATCCACACTTTATGTTTGTCTTTGTATTGGCTCCCCCATCCTTCGTCCTTGTGGCAAATAAATGAAATCATTATTATTGTTATTAAGGCAGTGAGCTGGCAGAATCGTTAGCACACCAGGCGAAATGCTTAGCGGTATTTCGTCTGCTGCTACGTTCTGAGTTCAAGTTCTGCCGAGGTCGACTTTACTTTTCATCCTCTCGGGATCGATAGATTAAGTACCAGTGAAACACTCGGATCGATGAAATCGACTAGTCCCCTCTCCCCAAATTTCAGGCCTTGTGCCTTTAGTAGAAAGGATTATTATCATCATCTTAGGGTGGCGAGCTGCCAGAATCATTAGCACACCTGTCATCACGTTCTGAGTTCAAATTCCGCTGAGATCGACTTTGCCAATTATCTTTTCAGGATAAAATAATTACCAGTCGACTGCTGGGGTCGATGTACATAAATTTCCATATTAACCAAAATTATCATTATTGTTGTTGATATTATTATTATTATTATTATTATTATTATTTATACGACATTATGATGTTTGTTTATTTGGTTTTGTTCATTAAAATCAAGTTGATTTTTAAGTAGATAATTCACAGGATAAGTATTCTTCAAAAAGAGAAGAAAATAAATTGTTTAATTTCAGTTAGAGATTTTTCTTCTTTTATTGTTGGAATTTTCTATATATTTACGTTTTCGTTCAGGACAAACTGTAGTTGATTAACTGCTTAATTCCACAACTCTATTACCTACAAGTTATATTGCCTATACCCTTGATAGCTAAATCCCACCTATTTATAACTAGCTCTTTATCTCTTTCAGTGGTAAGCTTATCAAGCTCAATTATTATAATTTATAATCATTTAAACCTAACCATTCTATTCTGGAATTATTCCTTTCCAATTAGAAGCTATGTGAAGCTAAATAGATTAAAGTGTTATAATCTAACAATCTATTTTTGTGTTTAATTTCCTTTTTTTATGAAAGGGATATTTTTAAAAGGAAAATAAGATAGAAATTTCCTTTTCAATTTGGTATAAATTATAAACGGGGAAATTTGAAAGTTTCTATCTTCAGTGTTTATTGACCTTGAATCATAAATTTATGGGAATTGATATTTAAATATCATCTTTAAAGCAGTAACTAAATATCTGTTTCATCTTTTAGCAATTTCTATCCTCATTTTGAATTATGCCCAAAACTATTAGGGTTTAAAACTACACTGGATTTATCAATCCTGTAAAAAATTTTTAAAAAAGGCTTTACAAAAATTATTTTTATATAATTTATTTTATATTTCTTTTCTGAGACTATTTTGATATTCATTTTGGTCGTGCATAGAACTTATATTTATGTATTTAGAGCACTTTAAGAAAGTGGGGCACCCCAGAGTTTTTTCCAGTGCAAATGAGGAATTACAAGGTTTTTCACTTTTTGATGAAGTTTTGAAAAGTTTTTTCTTTTTCTTTTTTTTTTTTGTTTCTGTGGTTCTAGTTATATGTAAATAATTTGTCTATTGCTGCTTAGTATTAAATGTTTAAAATAGCAGGCTATATTTGTAGCTATAGAGGCAGACCTGGCAAGATAATCTAAATGTGCAAAACTGAATTTTGAATCTGCTATTTCACAAATTAGTGTGCATGTTTTGATATCTTGACAGTTAGGCAATGAGAAAGTTAAGGGGCATCATTATTGGCATGTGTTTAGGCCATTGGTTTGTAAACTGCTGTGGATTTTAAAATATATATTTTAAGGCTTCAGAAAATCCATATTCATGTTTGTGTGAGTGTATTGAAAAATGTGCTATTTATAATTCTGCTAAAACTAAGTAAGTTATAGTTTCTATAAGTTTTTATAACTTATCTTTCTATGTGAAGTGTGCCAGTAGTTTAAAAGTTTCCATGCAAAGTGTTCCACTAATTGTAGACTTTCTATGTGATTCAATGTCTAGTGTACCACAGTGTCACAAAGACTGATGACCACTGGCTTAGGGTATCAGTTGGTTTTAATCTAGTGGTAGTTGCACATCACATGTTTTTGCTTGTCTTCTTAATGTACATCTGAAATTATAAAAAAAACTTGTAAGTTTTTCAATGGATAGTAATGGAATTCTAACTTCTCTTAGGAGACTGGAACTCTGAGTATTCTGCTGTTGAATATTTTACCAATTATTGTGTAAGACGCATAAATTTATACCCTTTTAAAACTTGTTTTTTTTAAAAATTTCTTTTCAATAAATTGTGTAAAGTAGGATTAAAGTGCAAAAATAACAAATAAACTCTTTGCTAATGATTTTGCAAATAATTGTCAAATCATCAACCTGGATATTGTTTTTATTGACATTGCACTGAATATTTCAACACTTAATACTTTATTAATTGTAATTTTATAAACAGAATCTGAAATATTTTTTAATGATTGAAAAATATTGATAACTTATTTCTGTTATATTATTGGAACAAAAAAATGAAAATCATTAAGATTTTCAAAGTGAGCTTTTTTTTTTTTTTTTTTTTTCATTCCATCCAATATGCTGGATAAAATTTGTCATTCTTTTAGTTCTAATTCAACAATACCCAGCTCAAATATGTTATGATTTAAAATACTTGATGAAAAAATATATGAACTTTAACGACTTAATTTCATAATTTCTGATATCTGTCAGTCAAATTGTCATTAAATTTTTCCAAGTATATATTTTTTGCTTTTGTTGTTCTCTATTTTTTCCTAAAACTCACTTGTTTTATGCAAAACATTAATGTAGCTGACATGGCTATATTTACAATCTTAACTTTTAATACCTTTATAAACCACTGAATTCCTTATTTTTCATCTACTAATTCTTTCATACCGTAAATTCACCCTTCTAAATCACTTATGTTATCCTAATTTCTTTTGTAAAGAATCTATGTACTTTTGCAATTTTATTTTTTCATATTTTTGTCAATATGAAAAAATTTAAAAGGTTATATAGTTGTTGGATTTCTAAAATATTTTGAATTAACAGAACAATTCAATTTCAGTATATATATATATATATATGTGTGTGTGTGTGTATTTCATATATTTTGAAATTTATACAGATTTTTTCTTAGGGGTTACTTGTTAAAACTGTATGTTTTTAAGTTTTAAAAGAAAATCAGTTAAAATTTCTTCTTTTCAGATGTTGATCTCTGTCATTTAATATTAATGATGAAATTAGCAAAGAAAATGTACTTCAAGATTATATGTTAAAGTAAATTGAATTGAGAAAGATTTATCAAATTAAATAATGTAAATATAATGATGCAGTCAAACAGTTTTGTTTAATTTTACTTTTGAAAGATGCTAGCTAAATTCATAATTTATAGCAATTTAAATAATCCATATTGCCCAAAAGATCATTGTATAATTTGGGAGTTATCCCAATTCTCTAAGCTCTGATGTTGTTGACTGAATGATTCTCAAGCACTTCAGTCCATTTCCATAAGTTGACATCAAAGAATAAAGTTAAACCTTAAATTAAAAATGAAGGATGAACCTTTTTAATTTTTAATGTTACATTACATTAAAAATTACAATCAATTCTTTTGATCTCTGGTAAAGATAAAGGATTGTTATGAAGGTAGTCTTTCAGAGAGTATTTGTGAAAAGAAAATGTAGGCTGAGTTGCAGTATATTTAGGTGCATCCAAATTAAGGCCAATGAATTGATTATAGTGTTGCTATGATAAACAGATGACACAAACTACATAGAAAGATTTTGAGCAATGATAGTATCGGGTGGTAAACTAAAGAGCAGAGATGAGATAAGGCAGTGATTGCACAGTTGTGAGTTGATTTGATTGCGAGGGGAGTGCATAACCTATAAAATAGCTTTTGCAATTTCATTTTGATAAATTTTTAGCCGGTGTAAGAAAGCTACCATTTTTGTCACCAAATCTCAGTGGCTTGCTAACATAATTGTTATATTCAATAAAGTGAAAGTAGTTATCAGAATGTTTACATTTTTTAATTTTAGGTAATATAGAAATTAGTCTTTTGTTTGTTTTTGTTCGAATTACTATCAAAGGAATATTAGAAATTTGTGTTACCTATTAGATATGCTCTTGATTTAAAATCAATAATGCAAAATAAAACTTAGAATTCAATGATATGATAAAAATTAAAACTTAAATTGGCTATCTATCTTAACAAAACAAAACACAATTCTAGATAGTTTCCAGTTTAATTTATTTTCTTCATAATTGAAATGTAGCTTACAATTCTTGAAATAAATGCTTTTATGAAATGCTTGAATGATAACGCTGTTATATGTGTATGTAAAAGTAATCTGTAAATGACTTTCTAGTTCACACATGTGCACATTAGTTTTTAAGGGAATAAACTATTTAATTAGGTAAATTAAATAATTGATTTACATATCGCTATTACTTGACTGAATTACTTATGAAGATTCTAATTTATTTTTTCATGGAAAAATATTTTTATAGGATGTTATCAGTTAATTAACTTCAACAATATTTATGATTTAAACAATAACCAAAAATAAAACAGTAAATTGATTAGGCCCGCATCATCTATATTAGTCAGTGATCTAATATGTTCGACAATAAAATTGTGCTAATGGGTATTCTTTATCAGTTCTTCTTGAAGTAGTCTATACAGATTTTTAACAATCTAAGTATGACCTCATTTGGAATATAAGCAAACTAATAAAAATTACAAAATTTCATTGTTTATAAAAGTCCTATTCCAAAAGCATTTAAAATATCTGGCAGTGTTTGAATCTTATTATTTACTTGAATAATCATATTAACATGCTGTTATCTATGAAAATTAATTCTTTAAAATTGCATTGAGTAAATTAATAAAAAAAGTTAAACTACTTCCATTTTCTTTCCTATAATAACATTCTTTAATGTTTAAAACTTGATGTTTATTGGTTAATTGAATTTATTGAGTGCCAAGTAATTGATGCATTTCTAGTTGATTGATATTTGTTGAAAGTTGATTGACGCCAAAGATATAAGTAAATATTCATAGTTAAATTTTTATTTGCTGAAGCTATGCATTGAAAATATTGGTTTAGAAGGAATAAAAAGAAAAAAAGAAGCTAAAATATGGAAACAATGATAAAGTGTGACTATGTTAAATAACACAGCATTTTAAAACTCACACTCTTAAAATAATTTGAGATTTTCTTTCTGTTTCTGAGAATATAAAAGTTATAACTCTCCACTTTCCATCACATAAATGTTCTGTGAATAGTTAAATCTCAATACTTGATATTATTAAAGGATTGGAGCGCATTAATTACATCATATAAAATAAAATGAAAACTGACGTAATTTTTAACTATCAAATATAAAGAAAAAGTTTTATATGCTAATGCTCAAAGAATTGTTAGTTGGCATGCAACTTTTTTTGCTAGGTTTAACATAAAAATTTGCTTATGAAAATTTTATGAAATATGGCTGTTACACAATAACTTTACAGTTGAAAGGATATTATATAATGAAAAATTAAAACTTGATTTAAGAAAAAGCATTAAATTTAAATGCTTAGAAAATTATATTGATGACCAGGAAATCAGGTGTTCATACCAAAGTATGGTGATGGACATCAGATGAAGACAATAAATTTTTTGATTTTCCAGGATTATACTACTAGTTACTGTACCAGTTAGTTTAGAGGGAAGTAGTTGCTCTGCATGCAACAGTTACTGCACTTGCCCCATCTTCATCATTCCTTTTTCCCTCATAATAGTAAACTTACAAAGATAAGTGAAATGGATTTGGATGCAGAAATGAGAGATTGAAGGTAAAGCACAAAAGATGTCAAAATTGCAATAGTTAAAACCTTCTGCTTACCAATAAGAAACAAGGCCTACATAGTGATTCCAACAGCTAGAAATAGCAACCAAATTTTTCCTTGTGACACTCTATTGCCTTAGATCTACTTAGATATGAATAAACAACAACCACTTGGGTCAGCAAGGATACCTCTATGTGGTTACTTGACCTGCTTGAAATAATAGCTAAATTTTACTGAAACTGTATACTGTTATTTTAAAAAAGATATATTATGTAATATAGTCCTAGATACGCTATGCCTGAACAGAAAATGGGATAGTCATAGTTGGAATGCCTTTGATCAATCAGGACTGATTTGAAATAAAACAATCACTGCTTCCATATTTCTTTTGTTTTATTAATACTATTTTTAATTCTTCTCTGAACCAATTTCCTTCAATGGAAAAAATAAATATTTGACTTATTTTCTCAAATCTTCATATATTTTATTTATAAAATTACAATTCTTTTGGAATATTCTCAGAATTCTTTTTTTTTTCACTCGCACCATTATTGTACCTTCATGCCCCTCATTTGCCAAGTGATTAGCAATCAAAGCTACCGCTGTATAGTTTGTTTTCAATTAATGGCAATAGAGCTGATTCCTAATTTTCAGTCAAAGTTAAATAATGTAAAAGCAAGGGTGGCATAAGTTACAATGAAATAGATGCATGTCTATATTTACAATATTACAAACAGATGTTTTTAATAATTCAATGAAATATTACATTGTTACACACTGAAGGGTATCATCTTATTACTTTTATCTATATGCAAGCTTTATGAATCTGATGTTAGTTTTGAAGTTAGAGATATAGGATTCAAAATGGTTATGAATTATCTTGAACCAGTGGTTGTTAACATTCTGTTATGACTTAAGTGAGCAATCTTTCCTGATAAGGATCTCATAACCTAAAGAAATATAAGTATTAACTTGATAGAATGCAGTCATTTCTTAAAATACAATTTTAGCATTCAAAACATCCACTTAGACAACTTTACTTTTTGTTCAATGAAGGCTGTCCTCAGAAGAATCATATTCATAAAAGAATTGTATTTTTCTTATTACTTTTTATGCTGCTTTGGCAAATCATAGTTATTTATTAATAAATTTAGAGTTTCTCTACTTAAATTGGTGCCAACCAAATTCAAGAGTGAATTCAATAACAGGTTTGTTAGAGGAGTCTTAAAGAAGATGAATTTCTATAAAAATGGACATGTCTTTTAGATTATGAGATGTAACTCCTATGCTGAAATATATTAGAAATCTTAAAGAACTTAATGTTTTAGCTGATTATTTTATGCTTATACAATGTTTATGTTAATGTACTGAAATTACCAAAATGAATGTTGTTGAAAAAACAAATTTATCAAAAACTGTTTGAGAGGATTATTGATTTACAAAATTCCTTGCATCACAGTTGAAATTTTTTTTACCTTTGAACTTGACCTGCACATCCTAAATTAAAATTTATAACATATTAGTTTCATCTTCTGCTCATGAAGGTAATTTGTCTATCTTGTCTATCTGATAGCCTTCCTGATTGTCAACATCTCTCTCTCTCTCTCACACACACACACAAATTAAGGTTTGTTTCTCAATGAATCTCACTCAAACTTTGCATGTTAATGTAAAATAATGTCAGAATATGCATAATGAAAAAAAATTCTGGTTCTAAGGTTTTCACTGATGTAAAATAGAGCAGATTCAAGAAAAGAAATAGTGAAAGTCTGGTAGTTATAATGGAGTGGTAGTACAGTAGGAATGTTAGTGTAAGGTACAGAAACATCTGTTTAGGATATTAAATTGTCTTTTCTCCTTCATTTTATTTTCATCTTTCTCTTTAACCCTCTCTGTTTGCACTTGTCTCTAACCGAATCCTTTCTCTCTTTTTCACACAGACAGTGTATGCACACATATAAACCCTCACACACACTGTATTGACACTATATATAAGAATACTGAGATTATCAAACTTCACCCTTCAAAAGTTAAAACATCTTTTGGTAGTTAGTATACAATTTCAAATATGGATGGTAGAAAAATATATTCTTTTGTTGTTTTACATTTGAATTTTATTTGTTTATTAGCAATTCAGTTATACTCTGTGAATCACAAATTTCATGTTCAAATTGATATACTCATTTCAAACACGAAAATTAATATAGAGCATAACACCCAAATATTTTATATGTATAATCAAATTTATATATATCTACACAGGTGCAGGCATGGCTGTGTGATTAGAAACTTGCTTCCCAACCACATGGTTCTGGGTTCAGTCCTACTGAATGGCATGTTGGGCAAGTATCTTCTACTATAGCCACAGGCCTGCCAAGGCCCTGTGAGTGGATTTGGTAGATGGAAAATGAAAGAACCCTGTCGTGTGTGTGTGTTTATTCCCCCCCACCTCCTATCATTGCTTGACAACCAGTGTGTTTATGTCCCCATAACTTAGTAGTTTGGCAAAAGAAAAAGAGACCGGTAGAATAAGTATTAGGGGGTTGATTCATTCAACTAAAAATTCAAGGCGGTGTCCCAGCATGGCCACAGTCTGAAACAAGTGAAAGATAAAAGATACAAATTATATATATATATATATATATATATATATATATATATATATATATATATATATATATATATATACAAGAAATGAGGGCAGGGAATCGTCAATTAATAATAGAATTAATAATTAACAATTTTGCCAAGTAGTTCAGTATGAAAAAAAACCTTTATCGGTAAGACCATTTATCATCATAAATATAAGGGATTAGCAATTGAGTTGCTTCTCCAACATACTGAAAATTTAGAAATAGCAGTCAAAGAACTACTGATTCTAAACTACAAATTTTTCTCTAAAACGGATGGCGATATTTATGGCACACATAGAACAAAAGACCGGAGGGAAAAGCATAAACAAAACAAGTCTTTAGTTAATTGGGTACGAATCGTTTCATGGTTAAGTGAATGAAAATTTCACTATTCCAATCTTCAGCCCAAATATATATATATATATATATATATATATATATATATATATATATATATATATATATAAACTTCTGCTTTCAGATTATCTCATTTGTTACTACAGATACATGTTATATTGTTATGCATTCTAAAGCCATAAATGCCATTTAGGTATCAGAAATTACTATTGTTAGAAGAACAGCTGAGAAAACCCTGTTCATTACTTTATGGTTGTTTATGCCATTGCTTTATTACACTAAACTCTGATTTCTTCTCTGTCTTTCTAAGATTTCACTGAACCTCTGGTGCATCTGTTATTTACATTCTTTATACAATACTGAATTCTTGCATACCTCTCATTTTATATCAAACTTAGTAAGCCTTCTGAAGCTGCTATATTCTGTGTGGCTGCTTTTGTGTCACTTAGCAAGAATGCTGTTCTACTGTCAAAGATAAAATGTTTATTTGCTAGTTGGTTGGCCACTGTTATTCTCTCTCATCTATCTTGAAGCTTTCAACATTTCAGCAATTGTCCCTGAAGAACCTGTTGCTTTCTCTGATTTTACTGTCTTAATCACTTTACCATCTTTTGTCTAATCTTAGACTCTCCTGGGGGTAGGATATCTGTCTTCCTCCTTTCCAATCTCTCTTATATGAAAACAGGCTACATAATAAGACATCTCAAAATAAATACTTCTGAGACAATCTTTCTAATTAATACAGGATAAGGCCACACATGTAACTTGTTAAGTCTTACATTTCAGAAAATTGATATCTATGTTCATTAGTTTGCACAAGCATGAAGTTCTTCAAGTACTTACTCCATCACTTGTGGTCAACATTATCATGAAATGTCATTATCTCATCAATTAATTAACTACATAATTATAATTTATTCATTCTCTCTTCCTATGTAGATTGCTATTGTTAACCAAAGAACATAAGAATTATCTGGTTTTTGACTGATTACATTACATTGAATCCTTTAGTGGTAATAAGTAAAACATTCCTTCTTTTGATAACATGTAGAAGGAGTACAATTGAATTTTATATAGTTTAATTATAATAATCATATGCTAATGTTTAACACTGTAAACCAGAGAAATATTATACCAGTGATATATCTATTTGAAAAATATTAAAAATTACACTTCTAAGGAATAATTGTAATGAGATATGAACAAAAGCTTGAAATCTTGATTCGGCTCTTGTAATGTATATACTTGATATTTTGCATAGATTTTCGTTTTTGACTTCTAACTTTGCCATTATGTTTGTTATATTTGAAATTCATTTCCAGTGATTTTTTTCTTTTCTTTACTAAAGATTACTAAACTAAATTTATGCTAAAAATATGACCAATTATTTTCATGCATACAGATAGATGTTTCTCACTGTAATAATACTCCATCCAGTTAGAATGACCTTTGACAATACAAGTTTTAGTTTTGAATATTTTCAGTTATTGCACACATAAAAAGTAAAACTTTTGCTTAGTCATAGATTGCTTTCATATTCTTTTTTTTTTTTTTTTTTTTTAAATAATTTTAGTTTTTGAATATGATTTTTCAATGATCATAAATTTATTCTGGGATTGTATGCAGTTTGATTCCAGACAAGGCTGTTCATTAAGCTTCCGCCTTTAACATTTAGAGGCAAAAATACTGCTTTCTTTTTATTTCTCTATTTTAGTGCTTGTGAATATTTTTCTTAGATTGTAATCTCATTTCAAACAAAATAGAACATTTATTTAAGCTAATGGCAATGCAGGAATCATTAGACTTCCATTTAAAGAAAAAAAAAAATTAAACTTAGATTACTTATACATACTCTTTAATAGTTATTCAATATAGTTAGATAAATCTTAATTTCAAAAGTTAAAATCCACTGAATATATCCAATCCTTTTTCCTGTCAAATTATTATACGTACTTTTATAGAAATTTGTTGATTTGGCTTTTGTAGAAAGAATAAAACTAATTCCATATATTTTCCATTTATATTTTTGAATTTTATCTTCTGCGTTAGAAAGATTCTGAACAATAATTTGTTCATGTCCTCATTGGATGAAATAACTGATAGTTATTTTCTTTTCAGGCCTTCTTCCGAAGGCTTCATTATACAACTGATCTTGGAGAGACCATTTGTTAGTTATAAAAATTTTGCAGATGTCTCCATCTATCTTCATTGCACACTATTCCTGTGAGTATCGGTAGGGTAAGTGGGGGTCAGAATTCTCAGACATAGACTTCTGACAGTCCTATCAGAAGCAACTGTCTACACGGGTTCCAGCTGGCTTCCCAGTGAGACTAAATGAAGCTATGGATAACATCCAACCATATTGTTCATGGTCTACTTCAGTTGGCTTTGTTCATGAAGTCAATTGAGTGGCTAAACAAGCAGAGGAAGTGTAAGGTTCCATGGTCCCTCTACTCTTGTTTTACTGAGAACTACTCAACTTCTTTGTGTTGGTGCTACAAGAAAATGCAGCCAGTCCACTCTGTAAAGTGGTTGGCATTAAGAACGGCATCCAGCTGTGTAGAAAACATGCCAAATGATGCCTCTAGTCTTTAGAATTAGTAGCTCCTAGTGGAAAGCAACTTGACCTGTGACAACCTAACGAACCCATGCCATCAAGAAAAGCAGGCATAAAAAAATGATTAATTTCCAAGACAATATTTTATCATAACTGTTTTGGTTATTCTTGTCAGATTCACAGTCAATATCATTGTAACTGCCCCCTTATGAACAATATTGGAGACATTTGTATGCCTCTGCTTATACTTCAGATATGACTCATCTCTTCAATGAGATGTAAGTTTCCATTTAAATCAACTACTTCTTGTTTACTTCATCTTGTTTGATCAGTCCTAAATCTTATGATCCTATTTCAGTTGTACACATCTTTAATATCTTGTATCACTGTGTATTTCTTGAAATATATCATTGTAGATTTCCTGGTGGAGTTGGTACTTTAGAAAATCATTCTTTACAAGCTTTCTAGCATTTCTCTCTTTACTGAAAGAGAAATTTCTTTTTATCAATAGAAATTGTTCTTTAAGCAACTGTCTTTCTTTGAAACCTTAGAAGCTCTTGCACTTAATCAAGTTGCTATGTGATTGCTCAGTCTGCTAGAAATAGTAACCAGATATCCCTTATATTACATATTATCTCTTTAAGAAATGTTAAAACATTGGAGTCCAAAATACACTGCTATGGTTTTAAAAAATGTCAAGAATTAGATTTGTTGTAACTCAAATATTTTTGATAATAGATCTGCTCACTCAGAGCTGATCTAGTGCTAAACATCAACCTTAGCTTCTCTGTTTTCAGCCTCTCTCTAGATCATATTTTTACACACGGGAAGCAATCTATTTCTTGTGGTTTATTGAAGTAGTACAGTTTGTAATTACTTTCATTGTTAGCTACTTTCATTTCAGTGCACCTGGTTTTTCTGAATAGTAGATTCCCTGTCATTCTGTATGATGTTCTATTTTAGTGAGTCGGTGTCTTGCATTGATTTTTAACATTGAGTTTGCATTTACATCCTTTCTACATACCAATTCTGTTTTCCCAAAAGTTAACAGGTTTATGTCAACCCTATCACTAACTGGTACCACAATCTTGGCTTCTTGTACAGCTCCACATCATTTGTCTCAAACCCAGTCTCCATAGTTTTGAATTTTGGCAATTTTAGTGTAATTTTATTGATTTAGCTAGAATTTTCTTTTACAATTTCTCCATCATAAAACAATCTGTTATTCTATTTCTTGGTACAGACCCAAGCAGCATTCTATCTAGTCCAACTTTTGAGTTGTGCTGAAAAAAATGATCTTTCTACAACCTTAGCAAGTTAAAAGCTTGTAATTTCATGTATCTGGTGTATCTTGTGGTAGTTGATTTCAGTGTTATTTTGTGAGTCAATAAACATAATACTTTTCTTACAATCTGACGATCTTAACAGATGACTTGTGCTTTCTACCTTATTTTATGCTTTACTATTGCATTTTTCTTATCTACTTTCACTTTCATCTTATAATTAATGATCATGTTATTGCTGGCTTCTTAACCAGGAGTACATTGATTCTTGCTGAAAATGTATATTCTTCAGAAATTAAAATAAATATTTTATTCTGTTTACACCAAAGATCTTTTATTGCTACTTCATAATGAAGGGTGCAAAAAATATTTCATCTGTGAACTGCTACTAACTCTCTACAAAGCTCATATGAGACCCATAGTAGAATATTGTTTTCACATATACTGCTGATATGTACCCAACTCTTCTGAACCACATCCAAAAAGAAACTGTCTGATGGAGTAGCAAAGACTCCCTCTCCAACATTGCATCCTCTAGTTCTTAGGCCTACTGGCCCTTGCTCTGCATTCTAGTGCTACTACAGCAACTTCTGCTCCTTAAGACCAACTAGTGCACACCACTTCCATTCAAGCCCATTGGACCTGTGTCTTTTCTTTTCTTGTCACATATACATCTTAACCATTCCTCTGAGTTCAAACCTTTTCCCATCATAGGATGTCAACTCTATGGAATTCCCTGCTTAGAAATACTCAAAATAGATATCAACCATATTGGCCTTACCAGGATCAGAAAGCCTGCAAAGGTCATAGACACTGTCTTTTCCGCTTGACTTAATTTTTTTTTTAAATGCATCAACTTGTTACTCCCTTGCTGCTATTTTCTCTTTTTCACCAATGTACAGCTATTTAAATGGAATGTCAATTGTAATAACCTCATTCTTTTATCCCTATAAATCAATGTAAAAGTGCCCAGAAAGACTACTAATGAAATTAAATAATGAAAAACAAGCAATTGAAAAGTATTCCTATATATTTCTTTCTTTTCTTTCACAATTATTTTATATTAAAAGCTAACAGTAATTATCAAACATATTTTGTACATAAATCTTGGCTTTTAGCTGTTTCAGAAGAGACTGAGATCTACTTTACTGACATTAAGTAAATAAGTGACTGTGAATCTTATCTGTATGACACAACTGCTTGGGATTCTGACATCTGGCGACTGGTCTGTTAATATCTTTTTAATGTAGCTTCTCAGAAGTTTATAATTTCTTCTGCAAATAGAATTTAATTAAAATATGTGCCATGAAATTTTATATATAAAGCTATTTACTTTCATAGGAAAATAAAATGCTCCTATTTCACTTCACAAATAAAATATGATAAGGGAGAGGTGTAAAATCACTGAAGTCATATTACCGACCAAATCTATAACTAGGATGTGGAAGATATAAAATTCTATTAACTGTCAGGAAATGTTATTCGACAAACCTAATGAGCAAATTGTCAAAAAAGAAATATTTCTATAAATATAAAATAAAATGACTCTTTTAATCAATGCTTATAAGTAGAAATATAAGAATTTCTTATTTAGAAAGTCTTGATTGAAATGGCAGATGAATATTTTATCTCTTATATCAAATCATTTCCAGAGATATAATTAAGGTATGAAAACAAAATAAACATTTGTGCTTTTTTTTAATTGTTAACAAATGTAATACATTGTAATTGTAGAAACTTTTTTATATATCCAGTTAATAACTGTTATTATGAACTGCTTAATAAATCTAACTCATTTCCTTTCATATTACATGTAAGTTTAAACTGCAAGTAATAGATTTAAATCATACAGATCAATTTTAGATGAATGCCACCAATATTCATATTCCCATATGCCTAGCTACAAAAGAATGTATTTTAATAATTCTGTTTAAAAGCTAGTAAATATTTGTAAATTGATAAATTTTGTTTAATTATAATGTTCCAATAGATATATATATATATATGCATTTGGGTATGTATATCAGTTGTTCTGTTTGGTTGTATAGAATGTTTTGTATATTAGATAAGTATTTCCATTTATATTTAATTAATTTGGTCTATTTTTAATATAAAATTCTGAAACCCATCATGAAATAACTTTTTAATCATAATTGAACTAATATTGCATAGACCAGCATTTACAAATGCTCATTAGAATGAGAATGCAATAAGAGTAAATTGGGATAAACAATTAGCGGACAAAAGTTATAGACCAATGAAGAAAAAATATTGCTCCTTTACTTAGTTTCAATTAACATGACATGTTTAGAACATTTGCATATGACGACCTTTAAGCTAAATTTGGAAGCTTTTAAATTTATTAACTTGTAAGTCAGAAAATCAGTTTCAGAGACTACAAAATATTCAGTAAATATACACTAAAAAAAAATTGTTACTGTACAGAAAATCATAAGCTAACATTTGGATAATGATGGGGAAAAGAACACAAGAAATAAAGACAAAAATAGACTAATTATAAAAACAAGCTGTATATTCATTTTCAGTTTATGTACACCTTAATAAAAACAATTGCTGAGTTTTAAAACACTAGTTTGCATGTATGTTTTATTGTATACCTAATTAAGAAATTTTCCTTTAGTTAATATTAACGATCAGTTATTTAACGTATAATTTTAATTTCTATAACTTTATAGAACTTGTAATGTTTTAGAATAACCCTTATTTTGTAAATTTCTTCATTAGACATTGTTTGTAAGCTTTCTCTTTGTTGTGTCTTGAAAAAATATTTCTAAGCATAATCCACTTTATTGTGCATATATGTCAAGTTATATATAAGTTGACAATCTCATTGAAATAGTAACCATACCATTCCAAGTTTATAAACCAATATTTACTTCATTTTTATATGCAATAAGTTAAATTGAAGTGGTAAAAGTTTCTCTTCTATCTATGTATCTCTGGATGTTAAACTCTTGTGGATTAAATTCTGTTTTGAATAAATGAAATAACTGGTGAAATAACTAACTTGCTTAGTAAATTTAGTAATATAATGGTAGAAATAATATACTATCCCTCTTCTGAGTAAGAAAATATTTCAGCTACAATCACTCAATGATTCTCTATGAAGCTTAAGCCAAACTAACTTTGGAATACACACATCTTAGACTGAAACAAACAGAAAGCTATTTGAATAATTGACAAAATCCATTTATCAACCATTGGGTCAGAGACTTGTTATTTCTTGTCTTTTCTACCCTCTTTGTAACAGCCCATGTTTCTCCAAATTAGCAAGCTGCATAATTCCTTCACTTGGGATCAATTTGAGCTCCTGTTGTTTGTCATCTGTTTGACCATCAGATTCCACACAATATTATGCTTAAACACTTCTCTTCTGAGCAGATGCTCTGTGGAATTCCTTCCTTATCAAAACTTTTCCTGCAGACATGAATTATTGTCACATTGATATCACTAACCTGGAAGTACCTGCAAAGGTAATGATCACTGCCTTTCCTCCTCTAAGTAGTGAAAAGATTGTGGTTTGTAACAATAACTCAAGAAATGAAGTTATTAAAACCTTTTCATAATTTTATACAAGCGAGGTAATAAACTTTCAGTATCTCAAATTTGAAATACTGAATTCAATAAAATAATCATTATTCAATATTATATCTATAGTTCATGCTTGATGGAAAGTGGTTTGGAAGTTATTTGCAAATTTAAGTGCTGTAGTTATAACTAGAGTACCTTTAAATTCTTCAGGAGTTACAGTTTTCAACCAAGCAAAACAACAGATACCAGAACAACTTTTATTTATCATAAATGAACAGCTAAGTTTTAAATATGATTTCAAGTTATAAGCACCAATCTTAGATAGACAATAAGCAACAGGCCCACTGATAAGACTCAGACTACATATTTATCACTTGCTGGGTGATGAGATAGAACAAATGCATTAGAGTGCCTGTCATTCCCTCTACTCAAATTATGTATTTTAAATATTTTTTCTGCTATTTTTGACTGCATACACAATTATCTGACTTGATTGACAGATAATTCTAAATCACTGACAAATCGTTGTGAAGCAACAGAGATACTTGTAGAGATAAAATAATTGTTAAAGTAGCCATATTTAATTTGAGAAGAAAGGAATGGCAAACTTCTGTAGTGTAAACAGTAATGTGATTGTCTAGTAAGTGAGAGATATGTAGTTCAAGTCCTTAGACTCTGTTGCTCTCAGGTTGGTGCTTATAGTAGATTCTAATAATCAGTTTAAAATTTTTGAATTGGCAAAACTACTCTTTTTGTGTGCAGTAAAAGAAATCCCAAGTTCTTTGCATACAGCTTTTTTTTTTTTTTAATCCCTTATTGCTTTTTAGCAATATCTTTGGTTCAAATACTTTTATTCATTAGTAAAATAAGTTAACTACATAAATGAAACTATTCAGTTTTTAAAAATTTTTATTCAGTTGTTGATAACCAGTAAATTGTATGATTTGTCTCTCTCCTTTAATAAAGGAGTTTATCATACCAGCAGTTAAAAATATAAACAATGAAATAAGGAACATGCACAAAAAACTTCAGCTTCTATTAAATAAAGAAAATGTAAGAAAGTACTACACAGTATTTTATTGTTAGATATTAAAACCTATATCTCGATATTGTGTCTCATTAAATCTGATTGACAGCTTATTTAAATAGGCATTTTCTTGTCCTTGTCAGCTCATTTTTAAAATGATGACAAAACAATTTATTTTAGCAGTATTAACATAATATAAAAAAATCAAATTTCAGAAAATTACAAGTATTGTTCAACATTTTGTAAATTTAAAGTCATTTTTATTTCCTGATGTTTTCTAAGCAGTTGAGTCCTATATAATAAACCAGTCAATTTAAGATAAATAAAATGAAATTAAAAACAAATATGATGAACCAATTTAGAAATTATACCTAACTGAGCAATAAAAATCATAAAAATAACTTATGAACTGAATGTCACACTAAATATACATAAAATGTAAAGAAATACCATTAGATATTTTATACAATTATGGGTTTTTCATAAGCAGAATATTTACATACAATAGCTGCATAAATGTTATCATTAAATTTTAATGTTATCTTTTGAAAGTATAAAATAGAAAGTATAAAATGAAAATAGCTCAGAAAAAATGCTTACATTTGTAGACAATATATCTCTAATTTTAAACCAATTAAATTATGCAGATGAAAGAAAATAGAATTCAAGTAGATATATCTTTAAATGAAAGCTTTTAACCTTTACAATCAAATGATTAATGATATCTACATGATGTTTGCATTGTATTTTAGCTTACAACTGCTTTTCATGTTATAATTTTTAAAAGCTAAAATGTTATCCGAGATAAAACTGATTTCAAGCTTTAATATGTCAATAATATACAAGATATCATATTAGATCACACTTAAAATTTAAATACAATGAGTTTAATGTTGTACTGAAGATAGCAATATGTGGTAAATATACTAGCATTTCAATAGCTTCTCAATTGTTTAGAAATTTAATTGTGAATTTAGAAAACATTTGAAATTCTATGCTCTTTGTATTTATTGATTTTCACTTGGACCTATATTAAATAGCCAACCTATTCAGAAACTACAATGAGCTTATTTTTTCCTCCCTTAGATTTTGATTGTAAGCTATGATAGAATAAAGCATTTGCAATCTTTCCAGACTAGTGAAAGTTGTCAAGTCCTACTGCAAATTAATTTAAGATAATTTACATTAAGTGCACAAAGAATAATTTATTTGATGTTTGCATAGCATTCTCTGACCCACTGGCTATAATTTTAAGTCCTCTATTAGATTAATGTATGATTTCTTCATCTTTTTGTTGTTTTTGGGTATTTCAGAATTATTTATTAGTTATATGTAAAATAAAATGAATTCATAAAATTCTTCAAATTTTTCTGTCATATTTCCAAATATATTTATTAGAATTTTGGCAGCAGTTATAGATAGCAAAATCAGTCTTATTTGCTTCTTTATAACTTTGTATTCATATCACACAACTGGCTATTCAATACCTTTCCTTGAATGAAGAAACCCAGTGAAGGGAATTATTGCTTCTAATTTTGTATTTAATTGCAAAATTGAATTGCATAACGTTGGGGCTCTTCATGATGAGACTGATTAGCGATAGTATTTCATTGAATCTGAATGTTCTTTAGTATTGTCTCATTAATAGTTTTGATATTGTGGAGAAAAAAATTTAAGATTGCTTGGAAAAAGCATTTAATTCCATCAATGTTATGTAAAAATACTTCAAAGCAAATTATTTTAATTAATTTAGCAATAGAATAATTGTCAATCAGTTCACTTTGTAATATGAAGAAAATAGTCAAAATTGTTGCAGATCCCTATCTTGTATAAATTAGTTAAGATAAATAACACATGTCTTAATCAGTGTTTGAAAAACTAATTCAAATATAACTTTAAAATCTTGGTAGTCTTTCCAAATGATAATGAAATATAGTCTCTAAAATGTAGATTTTTTTTGTCTTGTACATAAGAAATGGAGTTTTTGCAAATCAGCTTTCAATTCTGAATTAAGTACTTGTTAAATGACTATATTATAAAGAATAATAAATGAAAAATGAATATAGAATGCTAGGCTTACATAATATTGTTTTATATATGTTACATGTTGAGTAAGTGCTTTCATTCCAATGGAATGAGTTTGGACAAAGTTTAAAATGCGCATATCTTTGAAATGTTATCTGTTTTTGTTAATATTTGAGCTGCAAACTTTAAAACTTTAATGCAAAGCTAAAAGAAATAAATGGGTGTTTGAAATTTGTTTATCAAAGGATATTGAGTTTAAATACAGATCTGTAAATAAGCCATTTAAGTTATGTTACTTAATACACCATCCTGGGCATTATTGTAACCTATTATTAAGTTTTGATACTCAAATGGTAAATACACATATAGTATGGCAATAAATTCTTTGCAACTCAGTTAATGTCCCTGTGTTAAATTTTTGTAAAGGATCAATTATGTTGTTAAAGCTATGGGAAAAGGATGAATGTTAGAATTTCCTATCTTCTTTCTCCTAAAATCTCTGACTTCATACAAAAAATTATTAACCAAACATTCCATGAATGAAAGGCAATAATGCTAATGTTTGGTTGATAGAATTAATCAACAAAGATGTTTAACATTGTGTTTTCAAAAAGTTGACCAATATGATTTTATTTAATATTTTGATTATAAAGTCATTTTACTATTTAAGAATATTTATTCCCATTAATAGTATAAGCTATATCTATTCTTTATGTGAAATGAAACCTTCAGTTTATGTAAGAATGGAAGAAAATTTCATTAATAAAAGATTGTTTTGGCTTAAATATACTAACTTTACTGGAGTAGAAAAAGAATTAGATATCATAGCAACATTCCAAAATTATTTTATATATATTTTTTTCTTATATTAGACATTGGGCTGCAGCCATGCTGAGGTTCTGTCTTCAAGAATTTTCTAGTTGAGTGAATCAACCTCAGTACTTATTTGCTGAAATACTTAGTTACAGGGATGTAAACAAATCAACACCAGTTGTCAAGTGTTATTGGGTGTCAAACATGGACACACACACACACACTCGTGTGTGCACATGATGGGCTTCTTCCAGTTTCCATTTCCAAAATCCACTCGAGGCTTTGGTCGGCCTGAGTCTGTAGTAGAAAAACTTGCCCAAGGTGTCATTCAGTAGTACTGAACCTAGAACTATGTGGTTGGGAAGCAAGCTTCTTACCACACAGCCTCACCTACATCTGTATTGCAACAATTTAAAAATAATTTCAGAATAATGCATTTATTTTTACCTATAGGACCTTAAACTTGAGTAAAAATAATGTACTTAACATAGAATTCTCAATATAAAAGAAATACACTGGTTATATAAATTTTCAGGTGTTGAATTATTGCTTAAGCAAGTTTCTAAGATGATACCATTTATGATAATGCTGTATAAAATAACAGACAAGCAAGCAAACAAGCAATCACAGAGTTTTAGTAGTTTGTGTGTGTGTATGTATGTGTTTATATATATATATATATATATATATATATATATATATAGGCATTAGCATGGCTGTGTGGGGAGAAGCTTTCTTTCAACCACATGATTCCGTGTTCAGTCCCAGTGCATAGCACCTTGGGCAAGTGTCTTCTAATATAGCTTTGTGAATGTATCTGGTAGACAGAAACTGAAAGCAGCTCATCATGTGTGTGTGTTTTTGTCCTTGTCCACCACTATTGCTTGACAACTGGTGTTGGTGTGTTTACATCCCTGTATCTTAGCAGTTTGGCAAAAAGGATTTATTCAACCATTTAATGACAGTAATATAGTGAAAGAAAATTTGATAAATGTGAAGTTGTATAAAATGCTTGAAAATAAGATGAACATGACTAATTGTAAGTTGGTTGTCAATGTCTTAAAAAAACGACAGTAATTTTGCTATTCAAGGCTTTCTTTTGAAAGATAGTTATAAGAATAAACTCTTGTTGGACTCTGTATGTTTTTGTGGACTCTTATTTGTTGTTGGTCAGAAAAACTCATCAAGTGAGTTGGCAATCAGAGATGCATATTAGTTTTTGTGGCATGCTATTGAGCATGCACACCTTTTGGATTCTGGACCATAAGAATGGTGTAATTGATAGTGGGAGTATTCAGTTTCTGTTTTGCTTTCTCTATCTTGTTGATGGATTGTTTTAGTATAGTAGTTGTGAGAATGTGGTGCCATTTTCATAATTTCAGATCTTATTTCAGCTATTAAACTGTAACCCCAGAAGAAGTAAACGATATACTTAATTCTTCTTATTTCTATTTGTATGACTGTGTAATGAAAAGATTAGCAAAAAGAAAACCTTTATTACTGTTGTATAATGACTTAACTGCAAAGACAATTGCTCTACAAATAAACCATCTTACTTTTACAAACGCATTGAGAAATGCAATTGAAGTTGTTGGAAATGTAGTCATCATCATCATCATCATCATCATCATCATCGTTTAATGTCCGCTTCCCATGCTAGCATGGGTTGGACGATTTGACTGAGGACTGGTGAAACCGGATGGCAACACCAGGCTCCAATCTAATTTGGCAGAGTTTCTACAGCTGGATGCCCTTCCTAATGCCAACCACTCAGAGAGTGTAGTGGGTGCTTTTTCGTGTCACCCGCACGAAGGCCAGTCAGGCGGTACTGGCAACGAAGATATATCCATCTTCATGTTGGATGATTTTTTTTTTTTTACATATTAGAAATCAAAAAGCATAGTATTCAAAATGTAATTTTGTTGCAGTTGCTGTAAGTATTGAAGGCAAGATCTATTGACTGAGGAAAAATTGTATTCAGAATGATTTGCTGAAAGGGGATATCAACAATGATGTCAACAAATAAATGTATCAGTACATTTATTTATACAAATAATCATAAAAATGTATGTTGTGACTTACAACTTTTCTAACTTGATTGGGAGCCAAGCTTTGATGGGATGGTGGGTCCCATGAATCATTGGAACATAACAGATAACATCATCTTTATAGAAGTGCATGCAAAGTCAGTGATTTAAGTTCATTCTGCAGTTTAATGAGAATCATGTTAATGCTATTGTTACTTATTGTAGGTAATCCAAACTTCACTTATTTACAGTGAATGGATTGAATTAACAAATGTTAAGTGTATTTTGGTTGATAGGATGACAAAAGCTCTAAATCCAGGTTTTTGAATTTTGAAATTCTAATGTAAATTTAAAATGAATATATAAATAATTTTAGCTCTGATTATTATCATGGAAACTTATTTGGAATGATAAATAATGGTGTTAATATTGAACCCAATCTTAAAATATACATAGATTTTAAAATATATTATATATTTAATTTCTAATTCTAATTGTTTGACTAGGACCATATCATTTCATAGTTTTAATTTTAAAATAGATTCTTAGTACTGCCAAAATTAATTTATAACGCATTATTATATTCAGAAATGTAAATTCTGTTTGATAAATTATTTATCAAACAAATTTTTAAAAATAAAATGGCTAAAACATATATAAGAAATTTGCCACAGTGACAGTAAATTTCTTATATACCATTGAGATATTTCATTAAAATAGTTTGATTACTAAGAATTCTGCAGAATTGAAAATGATATACAAGTAGAAAATATTTTCAACTATTTTTGCATGTAATTAAATACTTGTCTGGACTATTATTTCTTCATTATTGTTCAGATCATTATTCTTTTTTAATTCTATTTTATTTTTTTCCATGATTTTATGAAAGCACATTATGTTTGTATTAAGACGTTATTGAGTATCACAGTATCTCTTTCTAAATCATTTATTTACATCAACAACTCAAAATATAATGTTTTAATAAAGTTTACAGATTGCATGTTGACCAGTCTTTTGGACATATTTGCTATCAGTGCCTATTTTATTGACCAGATATTTGAGATCCTATATCATCTTAGGTAAGATTCAAACTGATGAATACAAACCAGTCAATATTTACTATATTTAGCAAATTGACCATGTTTCTGAATATATAATAGTTCTATAATTTATTAGCTGCATCATAACATTTATCAAATTTCAGCACAAGACTAGACACTTGATATTTTGTTCCATGAAATGTCCATTTCCCTTTTCTAACAAGCTATATGGTATTGAATGGAAAATTGTAAAAGAAGGTTGAGTGTACTTTCTCTAATTTTAATCTTGCAACAAACAGTTGCATATAAAATGCACTCATGTTAATAAAAGCACACACATAATACAAACCAAATAGTATTCTAATTGTTCAATCAGCTGAAACTGCCTACTCTTTGAATTTGTGACTGAGTATTTTACAGGTATGTGAACGCTTATCATACTCATTAGGTTGTGCAATACTGTGTATGACAAATTGGACCTCTGAATTACAGGAATAGTCTAGCTAATGCACATTTACCCTTAGTGTCTGTCTACTGTAAAAATCACTTAAGATTCCACACATGAGAATGTGTGGCACCTTAAGTGAAAGGTTTTATAACTTGTAATTTTTTCTCAGTTTTAATTATCAAACCAAGAATGAAACATTTTTGATCTATCACCAAATTAAAATGTTTAGTGAGGAAATGTTTCTATTTTCTCATAACTTCTGCACTTGCAGTAGCTTTTTTTTTTTTTTTTTTAGCAATTTGATAAAAAAAGACTTATTATTTTCGGACTGTAAGAAGAAACAGAAAAGCACCGCTCTAATACCTTGTAACAATGTTCTAGTAATAGTTTCATTAAATATACCTTTTAATATAATTTTTGCATCTTATAGCATCTTCAGATAAGGGGGAATATGTACTGGCTAATGGCATACTTTTTTCAAGGATAAAGAAGGGATACATTTGCTATATGCAAATGTATTTCTTTAGTATTTTAAAATATAGATAACTTTAGTACCTATAGATAATATAGATAATATACATAGCTAAATAGTTCATCAAAAGGTTGAAGATATTTTAGATCAGGACATAATTCTTACGTGAAATTATTTAACTTAAGAACTTAATAGATGTTAAATCATATTGATATTGTACTCTGATTGTTCTTGAGTCTATGAGCATTACAAAATGTATTACTGCTTCCACAAACTGTCAATGAATATAGTAATAAAAAATAATTTAAAAGGTTCTCATTCATATATGGATTATTTTACCTGATAATAATCCATATTTCTAATGCTCGAAGGCACTCAAGGAGATTGATATATTCCCCCAGCTGATTGGAAAGATATGCATGGTCTTTCCACTGGTAGTATGCTGATTTGAAAGTACTACTTACATTGGTTTTGCAGCAATATTTGTCTCTGGTTATATCATTGAGAAGCTTATTTGTGCAGGGAACTAAATAAGCATCACGTGAAATGGTTAATAGTTTGAGAGAAATCTAATACAAGTTTTGTCTTCCCAGAACTGTTGGTAACAATCAAAACCTGCACATACCATTGTGAATTACTAGGTTTGATATCTTCTCATGAAAGTTTTAAAAATTTGGATTCTGTAAATCTTTTTACATTGTATCAGCAAGATTTGGTTTAGTGATTTTTTTTTCTCAACAGGTGTAATGTGTTTTCCAATCACTGAGAGTTAAGATCACAAACTGAAAAGAATATGTAACTATAATTTCTTTATGTACTTCCATAAAAATGGTATATTGGGAATTACATCAGCTCTAACTGGAAGAATAGAAACTTTTACACTTTTATATAATCTAATGTATCTTTGAAAAATATAGTTTCCATTTAGTTTTGCTGCTAGTTTGGAATTAACTATGGACCCTGTGCCCATTTAGATATATTTCCTACTAAGTTGATTAGCTAATTTTCATGGAAGAAATTTTCAGATTCTGTATGAGAATTTGAACTAACTTGTCAGTAACTATCATCACCATTATTATACAAGTGGTTGAACATTTATATGCAAGAGAAAAAGATTCAGAATAAACATCTGAAGAAGCTTTGGGATAGAAGAGATTCTACTGCCAGACTGGCTTCCAATAGTCTAGTGTACTAACTTTTAACACTGTTGATAAACATCAATTTTAGCTGGTATTAGGACATGAAGATGAATATTTAAGTTGGCAAAAAGAAAGTACTTTCTATAAGTTTTTAGATTTAATGTGGAAGATTGTTTAAATTAATCATTTAAACTTTCCTTGATATAATATCTCACAGATGTAGAAAACATTTGATGCAATTTTGCTTTAGAGTCAGCTTGTTCTAATGATCTTACCTGTCACCACTCAGTATTAAAGTTTTATACTCTGATAGTCTGGTCCTGTTAATGTGTGAATGTATTCTAGGTATAAAATAATTTCTTGTATTTGATGATTTATTTTCTTTATCTGTTATCCATTTAAAAATAGCGATTATGAACAAATATAATTTTTTCTGAAAAACTTTATCCATGTTTTTGTTGAGCTTTTTAAATTGTGCAGACAGAAGTTATCTCCTGTATGTTTTACTCAGTGGCTTCCCACAAGTTTCTAGCCATGTTAAGACATTTTCAAAAGTTGAAGGATGACGCAAAAACAAAGGCTCTAGACTGTTAGGGTTATGGTTGGAAAAGATTGTTGGGAAATATTTGATTTTCCTTATCCATAACTTTAATATCTTACCATATTGCAGAGAGTCTGTTGGAATGCTAAATTTGTTTGGTCTTTTTCTTTTCTTCAATGATAGATAACCTTTAAATTGTTGTGATATAGTTCCTTTAATCGGTTTAAAAGGGACTTATACTATCAGCTGTAGTTTATATGGTACTGGATGATGACGTAAGGAACATCATTACTTTTATAAACAAATAACTCTTATTGTCACTTCAGTAAGCAATTTAAATTTGATTGGAGTATTTTAAGAATCCTTATATATGAGAAACTGTACTGAAATAGTGTTTGTATTGAAAGTGGAGTTTGTATTTACAACTATTATTAGCAATGCAATTTCAATTGCTTTTTCTTTGACCTGTTTTGTTTAGGTGTCAGAAAAAGTTAGTTGAAATTTATCCTTGTAAATTGAATCTTTTGAATGGTTGAGTGATTGATATTGACAAAAGTTATTTGAATTCATCATGCTAGATTGTTTCTTTTTCAAATAATTGAGTGTGACATTATGTTTGTGTTTATATATATTTTTGATAAAGTAATTATGTTTCTTGAATAAAAGTCATCATTGTCATCCTCATTGGTGCTCTTTAGCATTTGATTTTACTTGGTTGGGGAATTCCCTCTTGCTTTAATCCTGATCTATCTTAAGGAGCACAATCCTCTCATCATGCTTGGTAATTCTTTTGATTGATTGTACAAAGTTTCTCATGTTCTACATCACTAATTTATAGCACTTTCACAAAAATAATTTTTAAGCAACTACCATGTTGGAGAAAATTTCATTTCTTATTTGGAATTAGAATGTTTGACTCAGCTGATCTAAAAAAAAAATGTTTTTGATAGAATTTGAAATTTGAGAGAGATAGGGCTGGACAAAATAATGGAAACACCTTAAAATTTCAAACAAATTAATTTTAATATGGGGTAGGACTGCCTTTGGCAGTAATTACAGCTTAAATTCTATGAGGTATGGACTTGTACAAAGTTTGAGTTGTTTCCAAAGGAATTTTTGTCCATTCTTCAGCTAAAACAATCTCTAGTTCTTGTAGTGATAATGGTGGAGGATATTGACTCCTTACTTGTTTTTCTAAAATGCACCATAAATGTTCAATAATATTGAGATCTGGGGACTGTGGTGGCCAGATAAGATGTCCAACTTCGCTAGAATGTTCCTTGTGCCATTCAGTAACAATTTTAGCTGTGTGAATTGGTGCATTATCATCCTGAAAGATTGCGTTTCTCTCTGGAAACAGTTTTGCAACCATAGGATGAATTTGATCAGATAAAATGCTTAAATAGTCTTGACTATTAATTCTGCCATGAAGCGAAACCATTTGGCCGGCGGATTTCTAAGATATAGCCCCCCCACCCAGATCCTGCTCCATGTTTAACAGTTGGAAGAAGGCAGTCTGGGTCAAATGCTTCTTTTGGCTATGTCCACACATATATTTGCCCAGTGGTTGGAAATAAGGTAAAGGATGACTTGTCCAAGAAAATAACATTCTTCCTCTAAGAACCAATTCTGTAGGTTTTTACTCCACTCTAAATGCTTTGCAATGTTTGTTTTCATAGGTAGTGGTTTTTCTGATTGCAGTCTTCCCATGAAATCCGACTTTGTGCAGCTCTTGGTGAACAGTTTTGTGGAAATTGGGTTCTTGAGGTTGTCATTAAGCTCTGCAGTAATTTTGAGAGTTGTACTTTTGTGATCCTTTCTAACAATTCGCGTAAGAGTCTGACAGTCTGTATCTGAACGTTTTGGTTTTTATTCCGGAGTTTTATTTCGAGGAGGTTTTTCCCTCTTTCTCAAAGGCTGTCATCACTTTCAAGACAGTACTTCTTGATACATCAAACATTTCGGTTGTTTTCGTTATGCTACCACCTGCATACGAGCACCAACAATTTGATCTCTTTGAAAGTCTGATAGATCTGGCATTTTAATGAATTTTAATTACCTTTTTCTGATGATATATGAAAAGAAACAGCAATTTTCGCAAAACATACTAAACAACACTAATAATAAATAAAAAAAAACATAAAAATAAACAAGCTTTTAAAGGTTTTATAGATATTTCAAAATTATGATGCTATGATGCTAGGTGTTTCCACTATTTTGTCAAACCCCTGTATATGAAGACAAAAATTTAGAAATAAAGTGAAATAAATGTAAAGCACCGATGAGATATATTTGCATAATGCTTTCATATCAAAATGATCAGGACTGAGTAGGTAATGTTAATGTAAGCTGAATATAAAATGAGAACCCTCCCCCACTCAAAAGATCCCATGACATCTATAGATATAAAAATGGATGTTAAATTATGATAGCACTAAGTTGTTAAAAAGATGAAGTTAATAAGGAAGATAAATTATTAACCACAATAATTCTGCATTGCTATTCTATATATCTTTTAAAAAACAATCCTCTTTCATATGTCTCAAAAACATACTTTTAGATAGTAGTAAATCGTACAAAGATCTAATCCAAGTATTCATAAATGTATTTTTATTATCCTTTCACTTCATTTGTTAGGAAGTAGTATTAATTGTAGTGATTAGATTTAAAATCATTTGCACTCAAAATAATTATATAAAAAAAAATATACATGCAACAGGTTTGAATTCAATAGCATAAGGAAATTAAGAGGGCAAAATACTTCAATTTATCTTTTCTTTTGTAATTACCATTAAGAAAATGATAACATCTCCAGTTGATTGTTCTCCTGTCAAAAGTTTCTTTAACAGAATGTCTCAAGATTGTTATTTAGTTAAATTGCCACTATTAAAATGTTTTACTAGTAACTTTTTATTGCCTCAAAAACAAAAAAAGCAAAACAAACTTCCTTTGAAAATATGTTAGTTATAAATTTGTTAGAATGTTTCTTCTAACTTGTTTGATAAAGAACATGGTAAATGTTGTAATTCTGTTTAGTAGCTTTTATATTATAATGTTTTGTATGGATAAAGACAGTATTCTTCTTGATAAGTGATAGACGTCATCTATTGAAATTAACTATTTTGCTGAGACTTTCTATTGAAATATTTTAGCATTCTTTATGCCATCTGTTTTCTGATATGTAAGTAACTCATTAAGATATGTATTTTTGCATTTTCACACTTAATCATCTATATTTATGTATTCATACTTGTATATCTACATACTGTCATTTAAAAAAAAGTCTAGAATAGATGGATACTGAATATTAATGTCTGACTGTGTGGAAAAATTGATGCAACAAATATTGATATTTTTTAAATAAACATAAGCATGATTGATCAATCCATATTCAATAAAATATCTGTTTAAATCTTAGCTTTTGTTTCTTGAATTCTATTTTTATTTTTTTTATTTATTATTAAGTGTTTAATGTATTGCTGAAAAGCCATAAATACAAATAATTGCCTTCACTGTCAAGAAGGATATTTGCTTGAAAATATTCTATTGTGTAATGTAGGGAAAAGTATTTTCTTTTGTTTTAACATTTTTATGCAGTAAACACTTTAATGACAGATTGTTTCCTTGTTTTATTTTTATTGTTTTTATTTTGTCTACAGAAAAGAATATTGATATAGCTAAAAGTTCTTTGAAAGCATTGTCCACTAATTTTATTTTATTGATGCAATTTTTCAATCTTCAGATCTATTATTATTTGAGAGCATTTTCGTTATCAAGGAATATTTTAAAATTTTCATTTTCTTTTTATACTGTTTGTTAACTTATCAGGAAATGAGAAATCATAGATTTTGACATGACTCTACTACCTGCAAGAACTTGTTTCCTTGCCCTAAGTTATCACACTTTATCATATGCAAACTATACATCTCAATAATAAAATATTTCTTTTATTTTCTTGGTAAAAACCTTGAAATTTTGTTGCATGTCTTTATTGATCACAAAAAGTGGGAAAATGATGTATTTGTTAAGAAAGGAAATTGCTTTGTCAGACGAGGTTTGAAATCATTCTTTCTATAAATTATATTTGTTACAGAACAAAGATTCCCTTTCATTTCCTAGATTTTAAAGAAAATATTTTCTTTGTGGTACAGGTACTGTCAAAAAATAAGTATGTATAAACAATATATCAATATGCTTGGCATATTAAGTGAAGGAATCTTCACTATTTTCATGTTTTCTGTTATTAATTTCTTTGGTCCAAAATATAAATCAAAATCAATATAAAATAGGCCTTAAGGATTTAAATGAGTTTTGACCCACATATACAATAAAATGTTTGAGACTGTCTTGAAATATTATAATGGTTGGAATATGGGTATCTTTTATTTTTAATATTGAGCACTTATGAATAGGCTGACTTTTCATTATATATAAATGGTATATTTATTACTGAACATATTTAGAACTTCTATATGATTTGGAATTTCTAAAATGTTTTATATTATATCAAATGTTATAGATATTTTCCATGAGTTGATATCTTAAATTGATAGCATATTTAACACTATCAAGTGAAATTTAACTGTTTGTTTCTCATTCAAATTTGAGTTTTTAATGTTTAGAACTATTTCAGATTGCTTTTGTTTCTTTTTACTTGTATGATAATTTTTATAGAATAATTCCTTCAAATAGCTTAGATACCCTTTCATAACACAAGTTATGTGTGAGAAATAATTCTGTAATTTAATTCTTTCTTTTAACATTCTTCTCTTTAAGTGACTACAGTTGAAAAGCATTTCACCACACTGTGCCATGAATCTCTGTTCTCATTTAGCTTTAATAGGCCCTCAGTTCTGTGCTGTCTGTTGTCTCTGCCAATAACATTAACGTAGTTTAATGGTCTTCATTATTAGGGTGCAGAAGTTTCCAAAATATAGCATCTGATATGGCCTAGTGTTCAGTATAATAGCAGTGACCAGCTAAGCCTACTCTGCATTGAGCAACAACAGTAGAGATGGGTGGGATGTTCCCATAAATCTCTTTACTTTTATACTCTTACCATGTGGGGTTTTGAGCTTCTTATAAGAAGCCTTGTGTATGTATACCTCTTAACATTACTGTTATAGCAGGTTTTAAACTTCTGCGAAATAAATTTTTGTATTCAAAAGCTGAATGTATATCTTTATTTTCATTTTAGAGATTGTCCATAATTTGTAATTTTCTGAATATGATGTCACAATTATCTATCTTGTTGCTCATTCTTTTAACATACCGGCACAACCATTTTTTTTTTTTTTTTTTTTTTGGTATAGATTTAGTTAGGGTTACAGAACTGTACTTATGACTTTCATAGACTGTCCAAGAACGGTGAGATGAAGCAGTTGATGTTCAGCTTCAAATTGACTTCTGCATAAAAAAAAAAAATATGGGTGAAATGAAATTATAGTGGGTTGACCTTGGAAGAAAGGATTGTGTGTGATGGTTGTACAATGAGGCCTGACACAAAATGGGTAACATGCTACAGGTGTGTTGGATTCACATAAGTGGTAGTGGTATGTAACTGGCTTACACTGAAGAGCATATGCCACTGTAGTATCAGTGGAAAAGCCAATTAAGAATCAGTATATGCAGGGGCTTGATGTTGGAGTGTGAATTCTTGCTAACAACCCAGACGGCTTTATTTTGCTGGTAGTATTGGTTCTGGTGGAGGTGAAAAAGAAATTACTTCCACACATCCAAAAGTTTAACACTTCACCCACCCTCTTAATGCTATTACAATACCTAAAAAAAACCCTCTTTCATCTATTCAGCTAAGGCAAACACAAAAGTAGCTGCTGCATCAGCAGTCTCATTAGCCATCTCACCAATCATCATTGTTCTGGGATGCACACCACTGCCAATATGTGCAGAGGAACAACAACTGCTGAGATCTATCAGCTGACATACATTTTCTGTGGCCACCACCAGAATTTAAATTATACAGTGGAGGGCATAAACTGTCAAGAATGTCATACTGCATTTATTGATTCATCACTGCATGTTGACTAGGTGGACACATGGCATATCTAGAACAGTGGTATCTCACACCTAGGCATTTGGCCAACTATGTGCATCTTATAAATAAGTTTGATCAGAACTTACTAGAACTAAGTTGCAACTAACATTTCCTTCATGAATTATTATTATGTAAGGCCTAATGTTGAAGAACTAACCAATGACACTTGTTCTTTTTTTTTTTGCCACACACATTTTACTACAACATATACCAAGATATTTTGTTTTTTGCTAACATCTATTACTAGTTATGATATTATTAGAAGCAAATCTTTTACTGTAAGACTGACAAATTTTGTTGTTTTGTTTCTATCACACTGCTAATATTTTCTCTCTGCTTCAAGTTCTGTGCCGACATACTCAATTATACCTTCTTTCAAATGCCACCCTCTCTCTCTTTCTCTCTCACACCCACTCGCCCTCATTTTTAAATCCAGTTACTTAATGCTCTTCCCTTCAAACTGAGTTTGAACATAAAGAAATGATTAGTGTTGTTTACAGTATCTCAGTTTATTTATTGCTTATATTTTCCACATAGGCTATGTATATTTTATAAAATATATTCCTATAATCTTATTTTAAACAAGCACTTATCTAATTGGCCTATTTAAATTATTTTCATAAAGCTTGTCAGAAATAAGTTTGATCAATTCAAAATTTATGCAGAAATATAATTAGAAGCAATAATTAAATTTTTGTACTCAGTTAAATAATTTTTAAATCCTTTGTATTATAGCAGTATTTTCAAATATATGAAAAGAATGCCTGTAAGATATATCAACATTTATTTATATGCTAATTTGATATCTGTAAAACAATTGTCTTTATTAGGGAAATTTTCTTTGGGGAGTGGAAGCAGTAAAATACTTTAAAATCATTTATTTGTGAGAGAAATGCTTAATATAATTATTTACGAAGAGAATTTGAATGGTATGCTTTATCAGAATAAAATACTTTCCAAGAAGATCTTTTTGTTTTCTTTACTTGTATGAAATTTTTGCATTTAGATCACATGGTCATACTTTAATTAATTTTCTTTTGATATTTCTATCTTTTTTAATGATTAGATTTTTCAATAAGTTTGATATTTTTGCATATTCTTAATCTTAATTCTGTTAAGATAATTGTGGTCAGTTACATTTGTTTAATATTGTGTGAGTGAGTCTCTACATGGTTACTCAACCTGCAAAAACAACAATAAAATTTACATCATTCTTTCTTAAAGGAAGACTGCAAAGTTTGCAGAGACAGCATGGTTTCAGATGCACTGTGTACATAAATATCAAATTGGTTATGGCTGAAATAACTTGGTTGGTCACTTGTTTAGGGTTGATATCAAACTAAGCAGCAATAATAAATCTCACTTTTGTGAATTCTCGTAGTGAGAAACATATTTCAAGTAAAAAGCCTGTTTAGTTATGTGAGATTTTTACAATGTTCTTATTTTCATCTTATGGACTGAATTAAGTGCTAAGATTTTCAGTGTGAAATGATGTTAGACATAATGAGTATTGATTTGATATAAAAGAGCAACAAGCCCTTTGAAAGGTCTGAAACCACATATCACTTACCTCATAACTGCATTTATTTTTTTCCAAATTAGGTATTTAAATACATTTTTCTGTTATTTTTAAACATGCTAATTTATTTCTATGATGATTAATTGAACCCAGGAATTCTTTTGAAAGTAGAGAAAATTTAGTATGTATTAGAGAGGAATTTGGAGAGCAATTTCTTTCTGTACAAGACTAGTAAAATGTTGGATACACAGAAATTGTTGGTAGGATGTATATGATAAAATATTATTGAAGAATGAACTGAATAGAATTTGTTGTTCATGTAACATTTATTTAAAGTAAATTGCTTGTAATTATTTGAATATATTGATGTGCATTGACCAAAGTATTCAGGAAAAATAAACATTCATGGAAAATCTTTTCTTAGAAAAAGGACCTAAATGCAGCACAAGTTATTTCATACAACTCATTAAGATACTCTGGTAAGTGACATAATATGTTAGGTATGTAAAAGAGTGAGTGAGGCCAGATCTGAGAATGTTGGTTTCACTGATATGCTGACATTGGATATGACACATAATAGGATGCTCTATTGTTGACCTATGTGACACAAGCCTGGTAGGGTACAGAATGTGAAAATGTTGATGCTACCAATTCTTCAGGATTCTGAAGGTAAAAGCTTTGCCATTTGTTTGTGGTAATGCCAGCAATATTCATTTTCGATTTTAAATAAACTACTTTTACAAGCAAAGATAGTTTAGGAAGCCTTAAAAATGTTGCATGTTTTTCTTTGGACTCAACATTATCTTCAACTGCATCAAAACCCTAAAATCATATCTTTTGATAATTATCTAAAAGGATCATAAAATAAATATTGTCTATAGATGGTCATTGAACTGAAAATGAAATATGCATCACAATAACAAAAAAATGCTTAGCTTAAGCAGTGAAGGAATCATTAGCATATTCAGTAGTGAGGTGTTTAATGTAATTGCTTTATTTGTTTACATGATTTGAATTATTATCAGAATACCATAAAGTGTTTTCTCATTGTCAGTGTCTCCATTCTTTGGTTGTAGGATAATGTTTAAGCACCTTTTATGAAGCTTTGTAGTAGCTAATAGATTTTCCTATTATCTGAGTTTCATAGAATTTTATATTAAATTTGTAAATAGGATAAAAAAATGCTACATTGCTTTACATGAAATTTATTTGTTGACATTTTTTATTACTTTCTTTGTGTATACTTCAAAAACACTGTGTGGTATAAATCTTGTGCAAGTGTTGCAGTATTATTAAATATTCATTTCTTTCACTTGTAAGAAAGCTGGTAGATGCTGCTTTTTGAGTGTTAGTTTAGAGTAAAAATTCTAGGCTGTTGGACTAATTCAGAAGCTAAGATTAAGGAATAGTATAAGCTAATAAATAAGCTTTTATGTAATTAGTTGGTCTACTGAAATTGGCCAAATTTTCCTCAAACTACTCTCAATGATTTCCATAAATAGGAAAATTTTTGGAAAATTTGAATTGATATGTTTGTAGTTAATATTGTTTAGCTCCCAGCACAGCAATGATCAATCAGTTTCAACTTTTCTATCATTTTGTATATTAAAAATTACATAATTTAATGTGTCTTTCTTGTTTAAGATAACAGGGCATGATTTAAGGAAATTTTGTCTAGTATTTCAAACAGATTGAATGACTGTGGATAATGAAATCCGGATATAATTGCAGGGAAGTACATATGAGGTGGTATCAAAAAGTTCCCGGACTAGTTCTGTAGTGTGTCAACAGATGGCAGCATACAGTTGCGTGTTCAATGAGAACTAGCAGTGACCTTCATGAAGCAGTGTGCTGAGTGACATCATTGTGTTTACTTTGCAAGTTGTGAAATTTGTGTTTTTGTGATCATGTGTATGCTATAGACTCTGATGTTGTCATGGACAAGAATAAAGAGCCAAGTGCATTGAGAATTCACCCCGCAGGGCCAGACCATCAATCAAGAGTTCTACTCCAAAGTTTTGAAGCATTTAAGGGAGGACATTCAGTGGAAGCGATCGGATCTGTGGCCTGTGAAGAATTGGATTCTTCATGATGACAATGCACTCTATCACTGAGCTCTCCTCACTGATAAGTTTCTTGCCAAAAACAACAACATCACTTCCACACCCAACATCCAGAGTGAATCGCAGAAGGTCCTCAACTCACTCACAGAAAGCAACTACCAGGCAAATTCCAAAAGTGACAGGAATACTGGGACTGCTATATTACTTGCTGTGCAAGGTGACTATTTCGAAGAGCATGATGTTAAAACTTAGGTAAATAAGTTATTTTTTATCTAACATAACTAGTCCCTTAACATTTTGTTACCACATGTAGCAAGAAATCCGAATGTGTAGATTCTTTCTTATGCAGAAGAGAAGGAATATATATATATATATATATATATATATATATATATATATATATATATATATATATATGTGTGTGTGTGTGTGTGTATATGTAAAAAGCTCATTAAGATACTAATGGATTAGTGATTTGCATATGCCAGTGAGACGTAAAATTTTTATCCTTCAGAAACCTGGCAACTTTATACTTAATTGTAGTTAATATATAATGCTTCTGTGATCTAGTTGTTTGCACTAGTCATGTGAAGATGCTACTTGTATATGAGGAGGAAAAGTTTTTGGAAAATATAAGAATTGTTTACAGAAAGTTTTCAGTCTATAAAGTGATGAATAGTAATCCATTTGGATATTTGCAGAGAAAGATATCTCCGTAGAACAAGTAAAATAAAACGTCCTTTCTTAAAGCCTTAATATAATAAAATTAAATAAATTTGAAAGCAATTTAATTACATTTCGTCTTTCTGGATGTTACTGTTTACATTTTTTTAAAGAAGATTTATGCTCTAATTTGCAAGTTAAACACTGGCCAGTCATAACAAAGTATTCTCAGCAGTCTTTTGATAAATATTGTCTTACTGATGGACTACAGAAATTTTATTTTTGATAGCATGACTGTTATGTATAAATTTATTGTAAACTGAATTTTGCAATTCTGCATTTAACAATTAAAATGTTAACTTTGAGCTGATCTTCAGTAATCCCAGTTCCTGTTGGGACAATTTATTGCATTGCAAAATTAAAATTAACTGCTAAATTATTGAGATTTGTCTTAAATTACATACATATATGCACATAGTTGTATCTTTGTTTGGTAAAATAAATAATCCTGATTCAGTGTATAAACTACTGCTGCAATTATTGTGTGTATTTCAAAGTTTAAAATAATGTTTGATTTTTGGAGGAATAAGATCTAGCTTTTCTTTCAGAGATCTTCAGGCGAAATGCATAAGATGGAGTTCATTCATTCTAAGGTTGTGGAATAAACCTTGCTGTTAACATTGTATTGTCATTCTCACATAAATAACTTTCTTTCTCAGTTTCTCCAACTAAAGTAACTCTGAATATGAAGAACCATTCAAACTGTGTTTATAGGGAATAAGAAATGTGAAACACATTTATATATGTATATCAATATGTTCTCAGTTTAAGTCAGAATTTTTGTCTTAGTGTACAATAAATAAGGTTATAGGATTTCCATAATTTGTTACTATATATGTTCGCTTTTTTTTTTTTAAGTAAAGATAAGATTCTGTACCTTTAGGTATTCGTGTTCTAAATTTTCTTTGTTATTGTACTTCATTAGAAACAAGTATCACAAAGATATAAAAATTTATGTAAAGATGTTTCAGATGTTTTTCTAGTTTAATATGTCAAGTTACTTTTGTACTGGTAATAAAAATAAAATATTTCTAGGAAAATAAGTGATGATAGCTAATTTTCTGTATAATTTTTTTCCTGTAGCTGTGCATTTAAAAGCTCTGACTCTCAGCTGTAAGAAAAAGAACCTGTAAACTATAGTAATCTATATTTTTTATTTGTCTATTTAGTATAGCAACTATGTCTCTCAAAGTTTATTACTCTGAAAAGAAAAAAACAAAATGTCTAGTCTATTGAAGTTAAGAAGAGGTTTGTATAAACATGAATTATAAGTTGAGAAAAATTAGCTATGGAAAATTATTGATTGAAATACTGTAATATGAAAAAGCTCATGCATATTTATGATGTTCTTTCTTCTACCATAGATATAAAAGTTCACAAATTAGTATAAATTCATTGAATAATCCTTGAGATGTATTCACACACAGAACATAAAGATAGGGTTTACTTTTGCACAAAGAGATGTTTTGACAGCAATATGTAAATATATTGGTAAGCTGTTCTGAAAACATAAATTTTATGAAAAGAAGTTGGATTTTCATTTTTAAAAAGGTCTTCTTTAGAATAATCAATGTAAGATTATCATTTTAGACGTGACTTACATCTCTTAGTACTGTTTTGCAGAAATGACTGTTTTAAATTTGTTGTTTTCATTGTGTTAGTTGTATCATCCTACCTATTTATTCAAAGTCACACTTAAGAATAATTCTAAGCTTCAGAACCTGTCAAAATGTTAAGTAAATTTTTTGATTTTAAAAGTGTATTATCATGCAGAACCATTTGATATAAAGAAGGTAGATTAGGGTTACACTTAGGAGTGAATGAAATTTTAGCACTATTGAATTAAATTGGTGAAACATATCGATTGCAAAATTAAAAAAAAAAAGGCAAAACAAAAACACCTTCATGTATTTAAATATGCAAGAAAATCACTTCATTTAATTCTACAAATTTTTTGTGTGAAAATGGATGATTAGATATTAAGATGTTTTTTTTTTTCTGCAAATATTTCACATTCCATTTGTTAATTGGTTGCTGAATGACCAACTTACCTAATAATATTAATTGTTAATAGGCACTATTTAATTTTAATAGTTCAAATATGTTACATTGTTATTTTAGTTAATGTTATAATGCATTTAAAGTAAAGAAAAAAAAATTATACTTTGGATTACAATAAAAATACAATTAAAAACTGGATAGATAATTTATAAGTGTGTCATTTAGCTAAAGCAAAGACTTAGATCATGGGCCTAATTTTCTAAATCAATATTTGCTATGAAATAATTTTTTTTACATATGCTAGTCTTTTCAAATAAAGGATCCAATTATTGCCTTATCCCTATAATCTTCATTTTTATGAATACGTCTATTTCATAGAAGATTAAGTCTGAACAAAAATCAGATAGAAACCATTCAATTTTATTGATGTATAATTACATTGGAGTAACTTAGTTTTTATATATTTCTTCAATTCAAATTGAAAAGTTGGTTTAATTTTATAAAATGCTATTGAAGTAACATATATTTGAAGAAAATTCAATTCTCCTCATGAAGTTTATTGCTGTCTAAAGCTAAAAAAACAAAACAAATGTAATGTACAGGCTGGTTTTCAAATAAACGTCGAATAAAATGCATAAATATTATGCATCTTAGAGCATTCATAAGTGTGAAGTAATGATAGGTTTTGTCCAGCTTTAAGTAAATGAAAAGATTAAACTTTGAAAAACAAATTAGTAATGTTACTCTTTCATAAGTTGAATGATAGAATTTGGTGATTTGAAAATATTCTGAACTATAAAGTGTTCAAAAGGAACTATTCTGACTTTGACCTTTCAGATGATAGGCTATCTAATGCATTTATCTTTTTAAAATTAGGCTAGAGTGTATCTCCAGTTTCTACAGATCTGTTTACTGTAACCAACAGATCTGAGTTACTATAATAATCTCCTCAATAATTCCTACACAAGATAGAATTAATAAGCATACACTGCATGATTTTACTTGCAGATCTGGTCATAGAGAACTAATAAATATAATTTTCTTAATCTTTGTGATTAAACTTCCACTTAGTTAATAAGTACCTGGCCCTGATAATTTCTAAAAATACTTGTCACCTTTCTTTTATTTTTGTAGTGAGATGAATTTGCAAGCTAGTTTTGATTCCTGGTGAAACTTACCTTAGTAATGTAATTTGTTGGTTAATGTCTGGTACTATTATTCCATCAAGGTCGACTTTGTGCTTCATCCTTTCTGGGTCAATGTAATAAATACCAGTTGAACTCCCAAAATTTGCTGGCCTTATGCCAAAATTTGAAACCAATATCTGGTTCTATTGAAGTTGGGCATGGGACACTGCAACCAATTGATTTTATTAAGTTTTCCACTTTTTCTCATTCTCTTATCTGTAAAACTCTTTGATGAGATAAGAAATAATATGAAATATGATGGACATATTGCATGGAACTGCATTTATTTTGGCACAAAATAAAAGGTATAAAGTAAAATTAATATTTTTGATGTAACACTTTTCTTTCATTTGCTGATGGGTTAAAAATACAAAACAATGTTGATAGTCTCACATTATTTTAATTTGTACTGAAGGTGGTGAACTGGCAGTATCATTAACGTGTCAGGTAAAATGCTTAGTCACATTTCGTCTCTTTACATTCTGGGTTCAAATTCGATCAAGGTTAACTTTGCCTTTCATCCTTTCAGGGTCAATAAATTAAGTACCAGTTGAGTGCTGGGGCCAATGTAATCGACTTACCTCACCCCCCAAAGTTTCAGGCCTTGTGCCTATAGGGGAAAGGATTATTTTAATTTGTAATAAAATCCAATTTTGATCTTAAATTCATGCTATTTTTAGACAATACAAACAATTGTTGCCTTTAGGGAGAACTGAGATCTAACTATTTACTATTTCTCCTTGATTAAAAAAAATTTAGATTTTTTACATTTCCCTAATTATTAAATCTAGTTTCTGACCTTTATAATGCTTTCTGTGTCAATATATCTATTAACTTTTGCCATTGTTGCCCTCCTAGAACATTTATTATCATCCAATGAACTGTTATTGTCTTCCATTTTAGATATTATCTAAGAAAAAATTTGAATTTAAGCTGCAGTTAATATGAAGTATACACAAATAATTAACATATCATTTAGAGTGCAAAACATTTGGTTCCCAAATAGCAATAATTTATATTTATTTCACTTTCACATAAGAATAATATTGGTTAAAAAGTACTATGTCAGCTCTATCATTCAGAGCATATAATTACATTGTTATTGCACTATATTTAGCAGTGTACTTTATTATATCTATCTGGAATAAAGTCATCCAGTGTATAATGTCTTGGTCATGAATGCTGGGCACAAATTTCATTTCCATATTTTAGAAAGTAAGCTTTTTTGGGGAATATAAATACATACTCACTTTTCCTCATAACGAAGAAAATGCTGTCTTTTATTTTAGTAATTACTAAGAAATAAGTGAGATTTTTCTTTAGTTTTTGAAAATGTTATTGTAGTTTCCAATCATGGAAATGAACTTAAAAAGAATGTAATAACTTATTATTAATTTGAATAAAATAAAATAAGTTTACTTAAATGCAGTTTCTGAGTAAATCAAATTTTATCCATTTTCTTCTTAAATGAACTGATTTGATTTGAGTTGTTTCAGTTTCTGTCAGCTTACTCCTATTTTAGATATTCACCATTTACGCAATCCAAATTATTTATATAATGTTTGAAACATATAAAATTCACCATATTTAGTAAGAAATCCTAATGTAAGCATATTTTGCTACAAAATAGTTGACAGTTCTTAATGAACCATTTAATTTAGCTTGCAAGAAAAATTAGTCTGTAAATATTATTTCTGTCTAAATGAACCTTGTACAATATTGTAAATATTTTTTCTTTGACTACTTTGTCATTAAAATCCTGACAAGTTCATGAATGAAGATATATTGTGTTTCTTACGGAGATTTCTTTTTTGTTTTGTTTTAGATTTCGTTTTTCCTGTATTTTCTAGGTTAGGCAATTTTATTCTAATGAAAAATGCACCCTATTTTATTTAAAATAAATAAAATAGATATTTTTATCAACCTTACATCTTCACCTTGGAATAGCTTATAGAAAAAAATCTTTGACTTGTTTCCAGTGATGCAGTTTGGACAGTTATCATGATGTGGATAAATTATACTGTTATAAAAAGTATATAATTCAGCGTTAAGAACCACCATTTTATTACTATTCTCATCACAAACGTCAATTGGTAAAAAAAATTTGAGAAAGGTATGTTATTAAAAAAGATGAGATTTACACTTTTACACAAAGCTGCCCAAGGCAAAATTTTGTTCAGCAGCAAGACAAATGAAATAGAATGAAAGTTGCTAAGAGCAAAATCATTAGTTGTAATGGAATAGAATAGAACATCTATTAAAAGAGCCTTAAGGCTAAATACTTTTCAAACTGGTACATGATACGTTTTACTTGAATTGATAACACAATAAGAAAAACTAAAGCTATTATAATAAAATATATCATGAAATAGAAAGACTGAAAATCTGTATGAATCAGAAAATAAAAATGACAACTGAAAAGTTTGTAGACAGCACCACTGTAGATCATGTCATACTGGAAAAAGTTAGCTATGTTTCTTTTAGGTCAAGTTTCTTTGTGAAACTTTAAGAATAGAATGAGTATGCCAGAAGAATATAATTATTAGAGACAATGTGATTATTGAAATAAATTTTTATATATGCACACATGCACGTGTGTGTATGTGTGATTAGATCCATATTTTTTCATTTTTTTTAAAGTCACAATACACTAGGATGTCTCTGTAAGCTTCATGAACATTTTCCCTCAATTTTAATATTTAAATTGTTGAAAGAAATATTTTCTACTGTAATTATTTGTGAGGGCATCACCAAAATAAGCCAATTAGAGTAGTAGCTTAAAAGAAATTGGAAATCACAAGTTAGACTTGTAATGTTACTTTTTTTTTTTCATTTTTAATTTAAAAATTTAACTATGAAGATGAGCCTGTAACTTTCAAAATACACTTCTGAGTTTGTCAAGACTTACAAGTCTGTCATTAAATTAACATTCTTTTGAAAACATTATAACTATACTTTAAAATATGGCAGATTAAAAAGTGTTGTAGTTCTTAATTTGGATTGAACTGCCCCTTGTCGAACTGAATTTTTCAATGAGATAAAGCTGAATTAATTCTTTACAATTAACGCACACACACACACAGTGTGTATATATATATATATATATGCATATATTTAAACATTTGTCAATACATCTACTTGTGTATGTGTGTCTATATTTTCCTGTCTATATACAGCTCTGTATACATCTGCTTGTATGTCTCCATGTCCATCTCTGCATCTGCTAATCTGTCTACTTGCTCATCTGTCTGTATATCTATTTGAACTTCTCCTTTGTATATTTGTCTGCATGTACGTTTGTATATCTGCACTGCTTTCTATTTCTCTATCTACATAATTGTACACACACACACAACATATATACACACACATGATTTTTTCACTTGAAAATTATTTCAAATTGAAATTGTATTGTGTCCTTGTTGAAGATGATTTATATAATCTTAGTTTCCTTTTAATTGGAGCTATTTTGAATGTTTGATCCCATATTTTTTTATGAGTAAAGAATGAATAGAAACTTTTCAAAGGTTAGATTTAAGATGTTAAACATACTCTAGTTATTTTGTTTTTGACATAAGTTACTAATGTTATTCTGATATTGAAGAAATAACATATTAAACTTATGTTACTTTTTAGTTTTATAAAAATTATTGAATTATGTTTTGAGAATATTCTTTTGAATATTATTTTTAGCATGTCTAGTATATCTATTTTTACACTTTATGGATAATTTTATGCTTTCCAGATAAAGTAATTCTGTTAGGTCATTAAAATATTGCCGAATCCTTGCTCTTCCTGTGGTGATTCCATAACTTTCTCTTGAGTTACATGAAGACTAATTTCAGTAATACAGCTTATCAGTGAACTCATTTGTCTTGTCCATTACTGTAATGATCATTTTCACAAATATTATAGTTTAGAATTTTCCTTTTGGGAAATATATTTGTGTTAAACTTAAATCCTTTTAATGAGTACAATTTTGCATTTTATGCTTTCTATTCAGCTTCTTAATTTTTTAAAATTTGGTTCAATATTTCTCATTTTCGGTTTTAAAATGTGAATTGGCACTTGATATATTTTCAATCCAAAGCTGATATTTATATTTGAAAACCTATTAAAAATTGATAGCATCTAATTGTTAACTATTTTCATCAATAGGTTGTAAGTCTTAATCTATAAGATACATGTATTAGAATACGTCTTTATAAAATTTTAGCATGTGTAAGTTTGTCTGTTGTAACAACAGGTTTATTATGACTTTTAACTTAGGCATATTAAACATTACACAAATTAACCAGTCTCAACACATTTCTTTTCAATTTTATCTGACCCTATGCAATTTCACAATATAATCATGTACGACCATAGATAATAACCATCAGCATATTGATCCATATTCTACAAAATTATCTAGTGTTAGAATATTTTGCTTTTTTTTAAATAAAATTTTGAAGGTAAAGAAAAATATATCAATAGCTTGTATAACCTTTAGGTCATAACAAAACTTTCATGTTAAGTGGCACTAAGATAAGATTATCAAATGTTTTATTTATAGGTTTACAGAATCTGTTATTCTTATTTCAAGCTTTTCAATGAATATTGTAAATGCAATATAATTTTATTTTGGCTTGTAAAAATATGACATTTTAAAATGGTGGTCTATTCTATATGTGGCAATAACAATTTTTATCTTGAAGTTATTGGCAATTGATCAAAAATATTAATTTTTTGATGTTGTCTTTTATTTTTGCACATTCCTTTTAATAAGTAAAATAATTGAAACGGTTGATTTTCTTCACAGAAATACCACATGTATAGGACATATTTATTATTCTATATTTTATTTATATAGTCATATTGGTTTCAAATTTTGACATAAGGCCAGCAATTTTAGGTGAGGAGTAAGTCAATTGCATCAACCCTGATGTTCAACTGGTACTTATTTTATCGACAGAAAATGGATCTTGGTGGAATTTGAACTCAGAACATAAAGATGGAGGAAATTCTGCAAAGCATTTTTCCTGGTGTGCCAATGTTTCTGCTGGTTTACCACCCTAGAGAATATAGTCATATTGAAATATATAAATTATTGTTAAAAATATTTCCTTTATTCAATTCCTTTCATTTTATGACTTGTAATTTACTATCACTCTACTTGTTAAAACTAGTTTTGACTATAATAACTTCCAAAATGTTTCCAGAAATATCTAAAGAACATCTTTTTTTGTACTTTATATTAGATGGAAAAAATTGTCTCCTTTCATGTTTTGTTATATAGCAAGCCAATTAAAATTATCTTTCTATAAAGCCTGCTCTATGCTAATTAAAGAATGTTTGAAAAAGAAAAATATTGCAGTAAAAACTAAACTTTTGCATGCTCACACTATAATTTTGGCCAAAATGTACAATGAGTTATCACATTTCTTATCAGGTGTGTACTATTATCTGTGTTCCAGTGAAAAATGTTTGTCATTCTTCAGTAGAGAATGACATTTCTTACAGCTGTTGAGTTCATACTGCTTGAACTTTAACTTACTTTTTGGGATAGTTTGTATTTGAATTAAGAGAATTGAATACATATACAATGTTGCGTTACAAATAAGTTAAAGTAGTGAAAGGTAGTAATACTTCAAAATCAAATGCAGCCTTATAAAATTCATATATAATGTATTTATTATACCAAGACACGCATACTACCCATACAATAACATTGGAGAACATGGTTTTTGTTGTTTGGTGTTGGAAACCTGCTTCATAGTAATTTTGGAGTACTGACTTCTGCTCTATTGCATCAAGATTTTACATAAACTCAAATCTTAAGTTTTCAACATTTCCAGTATTGTCACCATTTTTAAGGATAGATTTGGCTTCATGAAATGTAGACCCATGTGTGGATTTAGAAATAACTTTGAAAGAAGTTTTTCAATGTCATTTGAAGTAAATGTAACTACAAAAGTGAAAACAAAAGTTACAATTTAAATATTTTCAGTAAATAAAAAGCATCCAACTTGAGTAACTTTCACTATTTTCAATCTAACTTCTTTAAATGTCGTCATGATGACAGAAATGTCCTTTATACAATTAGATGTTAATAAACAACACATTTCTGTGATCCTTGACAACATACATGTGTCATGCTTGTGGAATTTTCTGTATTTGTTTGCAGATAGGCCCATACTGTACTTGATTTAGTGTGACTATCATTGCAAACCATGTGAGACACGTTTTGTTGAACCTCTAACTATTTCTTATGAAAATTGGTATTTTGAATGTACTCTCAATGTTATAATTGTGAGGTCACATAGGTCAAAGTCACTTTTTGTCAAGCATAGTCATAGAACTGTAGAAAGAATGTTATGCCATGTATGCTCTTCATGGGACTTTGCCATCACAATTCTGTATTTGCTTACTTTACAACTGTTGACAATTCTGAGAATGCTTTTCTCAGGTGACAACTGGCTTGAATATATATTTTGTATTTCAGAAATATTACTAGTTGTGAAAGAAGAAAGTGCAAAAACAGCCCTGATATTTTCAGCTGTATTTGTAGATGTTATCCTTTACCAAAGCAGCAAAACAAAATCACAGATTGTGTGAAGAAAGCATACCTTACTTTGCTATGAAACTGGGTGATTGAGACCAAATCTGGGCATCCCGTATAGTGTCTAAAACATGTGTTGAACCACTGAGACAGTGTCTGTTTCAAATACTGAAGTAGAAAATTTCAAGCCTTGTCTCATGTGAAAATTAAGGTTTATATGTTTGAAGGGCCACAGGTGGCTATTGAGGGATGAGAAGTTTTGGGACACCATGCATTGCAAAAAAAAAGCATGGAGTGCTTTTGCTGCAGTTGTGCCTGATTTCCTGTGAACCAGGAAGTTGTCAAATTATGAAGAACCTGTTAACCTGTTTTCAAGCACTGGGCTACAACATGAGTGTAAAGTGCATTTCCTGCACAATCATCTGAACTGCTTCCTTGAAAACCATAGTGCAATGAGTGATGAGCAAAGAGAATGATTCCACCAAGACTATGGAAACTAGGTATCAAGACAGATGGTATACAAACATGATGGCTGGCCACTGCTGGTCTCTGCAAATAGACTGTTGTGATGCAAGTTATTCACATGAAACAGCAAAGAGGAAGTTCACTCCTTGAGTAGTTGAAGCTCCAGTTTGACAAAAATATTTGCCCAAAGATGTATAATTAAATATTTTGTGCAACATATTTGTTAAGCAATAAAAAGTACTGTTTGATTGTGTTAGTTTCTTAATTATTGCATTTAATGAAAAAATTGATATACTTTTGGTAAAAAATGACTTTTTGTTTAACAAAAACACGAGAAAATTTCTGAGGGCATTTCTGAACTCACCACCAACAAATTAGTTAAAAAGGAAGACAACTAAAACATTTTTCAAAAATGTTCCCCAGTGAAATCATTAATAATCATGAAAAGTAAATTTGTAGTGTAATAAAATACCCATAAAATGTATTAACATATATACTTACAATCTATCTATATACAAAACTTTCCAAATTTTAGTTCTTACACTTTTATTTTCTTTTATATTGGGGTGGCAGTCTCTAAAAGTAAAATTTTGACATATCTAAATATTTTCAGGTTAAACATAATGATTGTGTTTATATTACACACTTTCATTAAAAAATTTTTGCATAGCACTTTAATTTTAACTGTAATCTTAGAAGATATGGATTTTAAAAAATTATCTTGTAACCATTACATTTTTCATAATTAGTACAATAGTCATTCAGAAGTATAATAGAAATTAAGAATTGTACTGATTGATTTTATCTAATTTTTTTTTCTACATTAACTTTCTACCACAAAAAATATTCATCTTCATTAACAAAGTCTCTCAGAATGAGAAGCAGTGTAAACTAAACTCTCACATGCAATTACTGACTTGCGTTCTTTGGTTAATGGTCAACTTGAGAACAAATATAATCCATATTTTATTATTTTTTGCATAATTCCATTTCTTTTTAAATTTAAGAATGTAGAAACATTTTCCATTCCCCGCCAACACTGTCAATTATAACTACAACTTTGTTACTAATGTCCTTTCCTTTTGACTAAAGCTACTTGATAATTTTGCTTTATTTGTATAAACTATACTTTCATTAAGCATTGAATCATTAGATAACAACTTGGTGCATATAATCCCTCACCCACTTTTTTTTTTTTTAACTTTTTCATCCTATAATGCATGGACATTTTTGTATTGAATAGCATTTTTTCTTAAATTTCACACCAGTTCTGCTAGATTAATTCTAATTTCTAATGAAATATATTCATTTAACTGTTACATATTGATTGATATCCTTAAATATATACTTCATACTTACTTGTAAGTATGAAATTTTCTTTTTTGAGTTATACATGTTTTGTATCTTTTACATACATTACAATCTTTAATTGCTATGTTGTGTACATGTAATAATGATATATATTTCCTCTATAATTCCTCTTGAAAGTCTGTAGTTACTCCAGCTGTATTTTATACCTTTGAGGTATTATCAGCTCAGCCTCTTATATATATTCTTTCTTCTGAAATCATATTTTTATCATGTCTCAATTACATGTTGTTTAATATAAAAAAATTCAAACTTAGTAGGATTACTTGAATTGCAATCTGCTAATCTCACTCAGACTGTTAAATTTATCTCTAATAGTATTTATGAGTTATTATTATTTTTTAACTTAACATATCTCAGTTTTCCTGTATGTATCTTGGTCATAATGTTATTTAGAAAGCACATTTTAATCTTTCAGAATGTCTGAACTACAATATCTCTTTGCTGTGAAAGTAATTTTGAAGTACATTTTAAATCTATTTCTCTTCACCCCCCCCCTTTTTTTCTCTCTCTAAAGAAAGCTCTAAAATAATCCCCTTAGCACATTTTATTTCAAAGCTTAAGAATTCCAGATTTATATTTGTTGTATCATAATTGTTGTTGATTTGGACAAATTCTATAAATTGGATGCTTGGCTTGTATATATATATATATTGACATTGAGTATGTAATAAAGCATTACTCTTTAAAGTGATATGAAAACAATTTTGAGATTATAATTTTTGATGTTTTCAATGTTAATGGCTATAATTTTAAAAAATGACTTCTTATTTCCCTGAAAACAACTGCCTGTTTTTATTTGTGCTAAACTATGGTTTAAATTTTAATTTTTTGAATGCTAAACTTTCCATTATTTATCAGTTTAAGAATAAAGTTTCAATCGCAAATATTCATTGTTAACTTAACATTCAGTTTTATCTATCAAAGCTATCTTATTTCAAGTAATTTAATGTAATAAACATTTAACTTTGATCATGAAGATTAAAAGTATCTTTGAAGATTTGCACCTATAAAGTATAGAAATATTTTTTGATCTCTGTATGCTTAGTTTCAACTATTACATTGATTTTGCTTCATTTTACTTTATATCATAATTGGAAATAATTCCTTTTTTAGATTTTGTGTGATAATGACAAATTAAAACAATCATCTATAATGTCAGTAAATGTCTTATCTTTACAATAATGCATTGGAAGATATTCATTTCTGATAAGTAATAAAACTTAAATAGCTTCGGGAAACTGTTTCATTATCATAACAGGGAAAGGATAAGAATTTATCTAAAATTTTAAACATAAATATTGGCTAGATAAATATTTTTTAGGTTTTGTATTTCTGTAATTTATCAAATAGAATTTAATGATTATTACCTCTTTTCTTATATTTTGAAGTACATAAGTTATTTGATTAGGATATTCTTTCATATATTGATATAAATGTTCCTATTCAAGTATTATACCAATCACTTATGAGTAATATATAACTACATATAAGAATATATACTATAAGAAAGCAAGCAAATGGAAATAGAATTTGAAAAGTATCCTATTTCTGTAATTAGAAAATAAGAAGTTAATTGTACATTTGTTACTAGTGGCTTTGAGAATGAAAATGACTTTTATGCTTTTATACCTTCGTAATAAGGAACAGCTTTTCTTGTTAAATCAGCTTTACAATAGCCCCTTGTATTAAATTACCATTGAACTAAAAGCTTTGCATCTTAGAAGCTAACATTGATGATTAAGGGATTTGTGGTTATGAGCCCTATTTCAAAGATATTTTTTTGTACTTTGTTTTATTTCAAATGCAGCTGTAAAGAAAAAAATTTAGGTACCACATTTATTGATGTATGTCACACATTTGTATTCAAATTTTGTAACAAAAATTAGGCTTAAAATTCTTATGCAAGACATTTCATCATTATCACAGTTGGCTGCTGTTATAAATATTGCACCATGTGAGCAGAGATTGTGTGTGACTTTAGCCATCTTGAATAAACTACTGTACTTTCCAATACATAGAAAGTAAACCAGGAAAAATTATTCAGTGCTGTTTTAGTGTGTGGTCAACCATTGCATCCATAGTCTATGCTGTGAAATTACCTGATCTCGGTTAGGGTTAATATATACGGTTTTAGGGTTAAACTGCACACTAAATTATAAATGGCTAGATAGAATGCATACTAAAGTGGCACCAATTATTCTTGGTCTGTTTTTTTTTCTTTATAGCTTAGTAACTATAAAGATTTTTAGAGATGAATTCAAAAAAGCTAGACAGGTAGAATGAAGTAACTGATGAGCAGAATATGGATAATTGACAGAGGTAAAATTTGAGACAGTCTGATCTTTTAACATATTGATGATGTTAGGTTCTAGAATGATATGATGATATGTAGGCATGGGGATTAGATATTGATAAGTTAATGATAAATAAGACATGTTGGTAAGAATTGACAGCAAAGTTTGAAAGAAACTGGTACAAGAAATGTGGAACTTGTGAACATCAAATGGAAAAGAAAGAAAAGAAAGTTTTATTAGGATTTGTTTGTCAAACTGTAAACTTGCTAAAGAGATAACTATAAAAGGGTAAAATTGTCCTCCATGTCAAATGTTGATATAAGGGTAACTACTCGTGTAAAAACAGCGTTCATGTAATATTGCTTCCAAACTTTGAGACATGTGATTTGCAGAATTTGGGAGAGTGTTTTCTGTATGACAAAAAAAATTGCGAGAGGTTTGAGAAAGCAAAGCAGGAAACTTTACTAGAAATACCAAGTATGCAAAAAGGCATGAAGAGTGGGGACAGGTTTTATATCCAGAGATAAACACCTACAAGATTGGGTCACTGATAAGAATGGTAAATCTGCTACAGATAAGTTTGAAGACTACATTGTTTTCTCTTAATTCATCATTTAAAGCTGCTAATGGATGGCCCCATCGTTTTATAATGAGAAATGGGCTTAGTCTACTTTTTTTTATTAATTGATAGTTTCATAGTTGTACTTAACTTTAATTATGCTTTGCTGACTACTTTGTTTAATTTGCTTTAATGATTTTGATACTAAAATATACTTTCCGAAATATGATTTCAGTCATATATTATGTATGTAGTGTCTTTTCCATAATCATCTTTATAATTTATTTTGTTAATAAACATGTTCAACAAATCAACTCATTTTCTAACCTCACTAATGATAGTAGACATGTAACATCATTTGAAACTCTCTCTGGCCTTTGAAGTTTCATCTTCCATGCAGAATCCTATAAGTTTTGTACCAAGTCTTCTGTACAAAATATGGGAAATGAATTATACACTGTACAACTTATATACAACTAAATACAATATAATGTTAAGCTAAATTAAAAGCAATAATACTTGTGATAAGATGACTACTGCAAAACTTATTTTGTTGTATATGATCTAAGGCACTCACTCAGTCTGGAGATGTTTTAAAATTTACTGTTCAATAGATTGAGCACAAATTAGCCTTTACTGAAATGTAGCTCAAGCAGCTTTGTTGATAAGCACTTATAATACAAATAGAGGATACATAAGAGATGAAAAAAAATGCCCTAAGGAGATGGATATCTTTGTGGATAAAGCAAACAAATTAGCAAATGGAATGATGTCATTCGATGAAACTTTATTATCAAGATGCTAAGGAAAATACTATACTAATGATTTGTTTAACCATACCAACTTGAGTTAGTGTTACATCAATGATACTGATGAATATGTGTTTAGAACTTTTGCAACATATATAAAGGCTAATTTCAATTTAAAAATTAAAACATGACCCTGGAGGTTGAGATTAAGAAAATAGTTTTGCGCAAGAAACTATGCAGCAGAATTTGACTATTAAGGAATATAAACCTTCAACTTAGACAGTAAAAGTGTTGATTTTTAGAATTGTTAATCTATAATAAGCTGTTTTGAAAAAAGTTAATATACAGAATCTCAAGAGATTGTTAAGAATTGTTTTAATTGCAAGTTGGTAGCATCTATATCATTGGTGGTGAAGTTATGGCACTAAAATTGAATGTGAATCGATCTTTTTTAAGTTTATTTACTGTGAATACATTTATATGCAAAAATAAATTTGTAAATCTAGTTTATTAATTGGTCACCTACTGAGATTAAGTGACATAGAGGTCTGGATATATGCATTTATGAACAGGAAAGTTTACAGATGAATCATAAAAACTAAAACATGGGTAATATTGAATCATCAATTTTCCTGAAAATAAGTTGTAATGTGTTCAGTTGTGCCCAAGAGAGCTAAGTGCTCATTTTATAGAAGTTGTTATGTCTGAAGTAAGCATTCAGGTAGGGTTAAATCATATGAGTGAGGAAACTGAAATTTACTTTAAAAAATATGCAGATTGTGAAAAAGTCTACATAAATGTCTATTATCCTGATATTAGATGAATTATAAAGGTCTGTTTTCTTTCTTTTTTATTATGCATTTTGTGAATAATAGCGTCATTGATTGTAAGTTTGAATAGACTAATTGCTGTTTCATTTCACTTATGATGAAGAGGGAGACACAAGAATGCACAGTTATTTTTAACTCCTATTTTTATCAATTTACATATATATGATTATTTTTAACCTTGGAATAAATTCTGAAAGAAAAAAGATTAGGCCATATCTCTATCAAGTTAATGACTATTTTTCTATTGTGGCAAATGTTGGATAAGTTTAAAGTATAACATACTTCCTTGTATGTTGCTACTGTCTGCATCAGCTAGCCACCTCATTTTGTTTCACTCTGCATATCTTTTACTTTCTCTCCTTTAAACCCAAATTTTCTTATCCATCTCTTTGTTCTATCAAAGCAACTGTTTACTGCCTAATCATGGTTATTTGCAAAATTTCTTATTCCTAGTTAGCTAACTGCTTGGAGCTCTACTAGTTCTGATTTTCATATATAATGCAGCTAAGTGAACAACTGATATATTTCTTTAGATATATCACTACACATCCCTCATGAAACCAAAATGCGTGGCCCTTGAATGCTTGAGTAGTTCAAGTGAAGGGCACTGTTTACAATGGGTGTGTGATTTTCCATATTGTAATTACTGCATGATTACCAGAAGGGCAAAGTATATGTTGTATAGTATATAGCCTGAAAGTTCTTTTGCTACCTGGATTCAACATAATTTGTTTTTCTCCTACGAAGATGCTCACTATCAATTTTTAAGAATTCTTATATCTACACTCCTCAAGCAAAATGGCAGTAAAAGTAGCATTCCTGCTAACAAAGCCACTATATTCATTGCCTGCTTTGCTTTCAACTACACACCTCATATGAACTCCTCTCTTGTTTCACCACCATGTTGCATATAGTTGTAAAGTATAGGCAAGTATCTCCAATTATGCTAACTTGACAGAGAGACCAAACCCTGATATTATTTATTCTATTATCCTCAAGCAGTGTGTTTTGCTGTTTGAACCATTATCATTAAACCGTTCTCTATACTGGAGTCTATTCTGATTTATGGAAACATAACACAGTGTTTCTGCATTAATTTTCAAAGAACTTTTACTGGCACTGCTGGCTAGCTCTTTTTATTCCAGTTCATTCTTCCATGTTTTTGGCAACATTTTATGTGGTCCTTAAACTTTCCACTTCCAGTTGGAGATGAATTTTTTTTACCCACTTACAGGGGGTCCCAGAAAGATTTACCTATTGATGTGTCTTATTTATTCAAAATAAACTTAAAGTAGGATAATGAAATTTGACACACATTCTAATGTAAATTATCAATCCATTGCAATAATTACATTTCAAAATGACCACCTTTCACCTTGATCATAACCTGCAAATGGGTAGTCACTGATTTGCATGAGTGCCATACCACTGCTTCATCCAACTTGACCCATGAAGACAGAAGGGTTTTCTTCAGATCTAACACGTCTGAATAGGAGCGAGCAGAAACATTACTCTCTAAGATAGACCAGATAGCAAAGTCTATGGAATTGATGTCTGGACTTGAGGGAGGCCATATTGTCTTGTCCCCCAAACCAATGAAATGCTCTTTGCACCACTCTGTGTCAAATTGGATGTGTGTGCTGGAGCCCAGTCTTGAGTGAAGATGTAACTGTCGCCAAAGGTTTTTTTATGTTACCAGCTTTATAGTAACACTTTCTTATCCAACATTTCACTGTTGACCTTCACGCCAGCACTGATGAAGCCCAAGGAAGACTTATACTCATCAGATGCAACATGGTGAAGATCTCAGACCAGATCAACACTTTGTCAGTAGCACACTTCATCTCAGCTAAAATGGTTTTTCTCCTGTCGAGCCGTTTCATCTTGGAAGCTGCTGGAATTAACTGTCGAGATTGTTTCTTGTATGTAGTTAACTTTTAAATCCGCTTTAAAAATCCTGTGCATTGACAATTTCAAAATATCAAGAGCTTTTGCAGTTTTTCTTGTACTCTTGTGAGGATTTCAGTTCATTTTCTTTCTTACAGCTTTAACAGTTTGTTTGGTATGAATTGATTGTTTCCTACCAGGAATTGGCTTGCTAGAAGTAGTAGCAGACTCCATATACTGTTTCAAGATATTGAACACCATTTTACGGTACACATTCAATTGTTTTGTTATGTACTTGTTGCTTATTCAAGCTGTTTTGGTCACATTTTGCTTTTGATGCAATGTTTGTTTACAAACCTGTTTTAGACAAACAAAACAATTGACACCTAAACAAAAGACATTTGCTCATCTTCCTGTAAAATGTAGATAATATTACCTGAACAGATATTCTTTAGGAAGAGTTTTAAACATGGGTAACTCTTTCTGGGACACCCTGTGTATATCATTCTTTTTTGTTTACAAAATTTCTTAACAGTAATTCTTATGGTTGTTTCTTTCTAGTCTCACTTAGCAAGCTTGTACATCTGTATAATTTTGGATGTATTATTTTCTCAACAAAATTTTAATTTGTCCTTGCATTTGCACACTACCTCCTAGTTTAAAATATTTTACATTTCGCAAATATTTATAAACTTGCTTTCTACTTTTTTGTTATCTTTTTAAAATGTTTTTTGGTTAGGCAAGTGTGTCTATAGCCTTCTGTCTGGCTTTTAGTATTAAATGATGCCAACCAGAACTTGTAATATGTTTACTTTTCTATTTGAAGTAAATGGAAAAAAAAAGTAATAAAAACAGAATAATCTATGTAAGTAGCCTTACAAAATCCAAATGCTTGAGTAAATATTTTATTCAGCTCATAACAAACAAGACATTAGGTGATCAAAAGCAATGGCTTAGTGTACTTTGTTTGCTAGTTAAGGTATTAGTGGATACACTTGATGTCTGAATAAAATAGAATTCTTTTTTGAAGTTACTTTTTTTTTAATTGTATAAGTTCTTAAATTTCTAGAATTAAATCTTTACAAATAATGTCATCTGGTTATGTTTCTTGAAAGTATATTTTTGTGAAGGAAAAATATTCAGTAGTTCTCTTCTCAACTTCAAGTTTCATTTGAGTCTTTGTTGTGTTAGTCTTAGACAAATCTTTTGTCTATCTCTCTCAAGTTAATAAAAAAAAAAAAAAAAAAGCTCTAGCCCAATTAGAGGAGACCACACTGTTTTGCTGTATGACAATAAACATTAACTTTTGAAATGTTGATACAATGGATATTTGCTTTTTGTGTTATTTGAGAAATTAATTGTTAGAAATACTTTTAATATTTTTTGTTGATGTCTTCTCTGATACTTAAGTTGTTAGAAATAGTGCACTAGCATTTGAAAGAAGCTTACCATTAGTTAACTAATTCAGATACTTCAGCTTTGTTACCGTAACATAGGATCAAGTGAAATTTATGTAACTTGTTTGGTCACACCTGCTAAAGAATGATTACAGTAATAAAAATAATTAACTGGGAATTTAATGTATTAGTGGAACTTTTCTCTTGCAAGACTTTTTCTATATTTGTACTTGACTTAGCCCAGAGTTTGAAACAATAACACTGAAACTTGATAGCAATAAATTTAGAATGAGTTGCTGTCATTTAAATCTCACCTAGGTTAATTTATTCAATCAATCTTAACTTTTAAAGTCTGTAGTGCTTTCTCTCTGTAAATTTCCCAATCCTGTTAGAAAACAGAGATTTTGATGGACTGCAGCTCAGAATAAAAATCATGAAAACATAATTATTGCCTGAAAATGTATGAAATTTACTGATATGATATAATGATCATCGATATACATTGTAAATGTGGCTTTTACAAGTTGAGTTTTCTGTTTTGTTTTTTTTGCTTGTTGTATCACTTTCACTTGCCAGGGTAAGCTGAATACAAGCAGTGCAACTTCCATTTAAAGAGGAATTCTGAGGCATGCCTTCATCTTCTAATCAAAGGCTTTGTAAGGCCCAACTGATCTGTGTTACAGTTCTGTATTTAAGAGATGAGGAATTATGTACACTATGAGCATATGGTATAGTGGTTAAGTGCACGGGCTACTAACCCCAAGATTCCAAGTTCGATTCCAGGCAGTGACCTGAATAATAATAACAACAACAACAACATCAAAAAATATCTTAGGAATGAGAACCCAGGTTCAAACTTTCCCCAAGACATCTGATGAAGGCTGGAGGGTATATCAGCCAAAACATGTTAACAACAAACAAAATGAGGACAAATATCCATCAATTGTAAATAATGTAGATCTGTGTTATTTACTCTTTATACAAGAATTACACTCTCCTCATAAACTTGCGATATTCAGAGAGTCTCCAATTAAAATTATCAGTAAATTGGTTTTTCGTTTAATCCTTACAATTCACTAACAAAAGCATCACTGCAATATCAACTCCATGATAGCTCTACTTCTGCTCAGAATTGATAGATCCCAACAACATTTAGATCACTGGTTTTTATAGATGACATTAAAATACCACTTTAATTATTTTATCCAAATGGAAATTCTTTTTCTCTAATCAAATCGTTAATAAATAAATAAGTAATATCCCCAAATTGTAATACATTACTTTGAAGTATTAACTACCATTATGCTTGAAAATTGAAAGAAAAAAAAAATATATGGAGAAATTTGCTCCATAAAATGCAAAAAAATATTCTGCACACATGGTTCACATATGAAGTCCTTTGACAAAAAGTTCTTTTGAAAATGAGGCTAAACTTTGTTTCTCGCATACTTGGCAACAGGTGCAGATTTCAGTTAATTGTGAATGCCTAAGTTGCAGATTCATTAAATGAAGGTTAATTCAGAAATATGGGAGGAAATAAATGTATAAAATAAGGGTTTTGAGTTGGAATCATATCAATGTATAAGCAAAAGACTTGCAAAGAGAGGAAGGTGGATGTAGCTCATCTGTGCTACCCTGACTTCATACTTCCACTTCATAGTCGCATACATATACAGTATCTCTGTCATTTCAAGCCAACAATTGAACCTGGGAAGTTCTCTCCATTAGTTTCATACACTGCACACCAGATCTAGCCCCTATACTCCCTTAACTTTTCGTTCTTTTTTTTCTACTTCTTTCATCTTCTCCTCTTCTCTCTCCCCACACTATTCCTCCCGCCTTGCTCTACAGAGATATGTTTTGCTCTTTGGAAACCTGCTACATTGTATCTGTTTCCAAAGAAGGGCCAACTATTGGTCTACTTTCCAACAATTCAGAAGTAATGGAGACTGCCATTACAATCAGCTTCAGTACCTACTAGTTGTCATGAAGGAAAATCTTTTTATTTTCTTAATGACAACTAGTGCACTCAAATCACATGCTGTCCTCTCTCTCTCTCTCTCTTTCCCTCCCTCCCTCTCATCCCTCCGTTCCTCCCATGCTGCCATTTCTACCACCACTACAATGTCTTCTGCCTCTTAAAACTGTCTATTCATATGCTACATCCACTAAAGCTTTCTCAGCTCACTCATTCTCTCTTCTTATCACATATTCTGTCCTTTCACCCAAACACCTTAGAATTCCTCACCTGTATGTCTTAACTTGTAGCTGTTCAAGGGAAACATTATCCCTGTTGATCTCACAGGTCTTGGAGTGCCTGAAAGGTAATGGCCACACCCCTTTAATCTGATTAATAAAATAAATGGTTACTTAATTGATGGCTGTTCATTTCACTGAGGTAGGTGATAGACTAAGTAGATGAAATATGGATATTCTGGCATGCATTTTATGTGTCTTCTATTGAAATTAGGTGTGGAATGAAGAAGCAAGTGATCAGTTGTATAACATTGTGTTTATGGTAGAAAGGCATTTTACATATTTTATATAGTGTATTGAACAATGAAGAAGTTATGCAGACATAAAAGATAAGTTTCACTAAAATGCAACTTCTGTCTGCAACAGAGTTTGAGTCAACTGAGAATTCTTCACATTGTTTGTGAATCTGCTGGAAATAAATTTCCTTTAAGTTACTCTCTGCCTTCCTGTGTGACAATCAGGGACATGAGAATCTAGTTATACTAATGAATGGCAAATATGTCAGTATAAGACAGTGTGTAAAGAGCCAAAAAGATGTTTTTAACATTGAAGCTACTGAAGATGATGACTTCAGAAAAGGGTGAGTTGAGATATCTTTAAATTTGGATGAAACATAGCTGAACAATTGCTGGAGGTCTTTGGAGAAAGTTAGAGAGAGCAGATGTGTTTAGAAGAATGAGGGAGGTTTTTAGACTGGGAAGATGACACCGAATTATGTGTCAACTGTTAGCACAACCTTCTAAGGCTTTACCAATGTGACTATTGCTCAATGTTCTATCTGAGAGTGGGCCATTACTAGGAAACCCTATAATAAATAGTGACACTTTCAAAAGTAGAGTGCAGTAAGATGCAACATGTGATATATTATCTTGAGACCAGAGATAATATGGAGTGAACAAAGCTGAAAACACCTTGAGATCAAATGGCAGTATTAAAATGAGTAACATATTATTCCGGTCCCCTGTAAAACAAGCAAATGAATGTAGTTTTGGTGTTTTATCATGGCATCAACACTGGAAGGACTGTCTTACTGCACTTGCTCCTTTCAGCCTTGTTTCTTTCATGTAAGCCATGTCCTACCAGAAAAGTTATAAATCAAATGCAGAAATCATGGACTTGTTAAATGTTCATTTTAAAAAAAATTTTGCATCTGAGAAGTCTTTTGTAGAAAAGAAGAGAAAATCTCTTGTGAAATTTTAAAAAAATATTAAATTATCTGAAAAATTCAGATTCTAATACTTTACAAATATCTAACAAAACTTTTGATGAGGAATAAACTTTCAGCTATATGAATTCAAAGCAAAATATCTTATTTTGAAATTCTGTAAGAAAATATGAATGCATAGATCTGCTCTTCATGAATTGTGATCTTGCATTGAAATTTATTTTCTGGTGCATAAATAAACTTAGTGATGGATTGAAGGCTAATTTTCAATATCATAAATATTAGAAATTGAAAAAAACCAAAAAAACAAAACAAAAAAAAACTGTTGCATATATTGTTTCATAATGTTGATGTGTGAAGTAGTAAGAGGCATTTAATATTGAAATTAGAGATCTTTATTTGAATAAATTGTGCAAATCTATGGAAACTAATAGATGTGGAATACCAAAATTGATGGTGTAAATCTTCCTATCCATTTATACGAACTGCACCAACTAATAATATATATCAGAAATTTTCGTTTGAAATATTACATATACTGATTAGTTGTCAATAAAAATAATGTAAAAATTTTACATTTAATAAAATGCAATGGGTTTTACACTCCAGTTACATTGGTAGAGGTGAACCGTAGTGAGAAATTTTACTCTGCTGAAGCTGGTATTTTAATCCAAATAAAACTGCAAACTTTTATTGTAAATTACAATTTATCAGTTTCTTATATACATATGCACACACACATGCATGAGAGTCGGCTGAAAGTTCATAGGCTGACAAAAATACTCTCATCGAATACGACCAAATGAGGTTTATTTTACAACGTAATCTCACATTGCAGTCCACACATTTCTTCTATCAGTGTTGCAGTGCTTGGATCCCATTGGTGAAGGAGCTTTCATCCTGTTGCTCAAAAAAGTGATCAACAGCAGATACACCATCATCACTGTAAAACTGGTCCCTAACCAAGTGTTCTTTTTTTTATGTTGGGAAACAGATGATAGTCAGATAGGGCAAAATCAGGAGAATAGGGAAGCTACTTGATCAGTTAACAGCCGCAGTCATGTGCAACAGCCATTGAAGCCAAGGACCCGTGTGCTGGAGCATTGTCCCGTTGAAACGAGGCCCCTTTTATCAATTTTCCTGGGCATTTGGTCTTGTTAGTCTTCCATAACTGCATTAGCAAGTTGGCATTGTACTCTGCAGTGATGGTATGTCCCTTTTGAAGGTGGTGAATAATCACAATGCCTTTTGCAACCCGCTAAAAACTGAGGCCATTACCTTTCCTGCATATGAAACGATCTTGGCCTTCTTTGGAGTAAGTCTGGAGCGGTGTTTCTACTGCATGGATTGTCTTTTTGTTTCTGACTCAAAGTATTGAAGCCAACACTCATCGTGGGTAAGGAAACTGGCTGAATCAGCTTCATATTTTAAAATTTTCCCATGATGGGATCAGCCTGGTGTGCTTTTGATCAGGTGTCAGAAGATGTGGCATCCACCGAGCAGAATCCTTTGCTATGACAAGTTCATTGTGCCGAATGTTTTCAACTCTCTCACAGGATATGCCAATAGCATTGGCTTTTTGATTTATAATCAGTTGCCTGTCATCCACCATCATGTGGTGAACATGATCAATGTTTACCTTGGTGGTGGTGGTTGTAAGAAGTCCAGGCATTGGGTTATCTGTAATACTCTCCCTCCCCCTCCTAAATTCAGCTGCCCATTTTAGCACTGTTGACAAAGCTAGAGCAGCATCCCCCAATGTATATACATGTGTGTGTATGTGCGTGTGTGTGTGTGTGTGTGTGTGTTTTACTGTCTTCTTGCCTTGACATCATGTGATAGTTGTAGGCAAATGTCCCTGTCATGCAAGCAGTATCATTTGTTTCCAATTTTCCATGAAAACATGTCTGGGCATGGTGAAATATTAGCTTACTTGTAAATAGGTGAGAATTGTTAGCCGGAAGGTCATCTGCCATACAAAATCTCTCTGGTCCATGTCAACATGGAGAAGTGTTTCATATATATGTATATAATGCAGATGATGTTTTCAACTGAGATGCTACAATCATATTTGTTTTTCACGCACGTCAATTCTGTGTATGTATATATATTTACTAATTTCCTGATATATACATTGATATATACATTGTTTTGATGCACCATTTTTTATCATTAATAAAACTGTCAGAATTTTTATGACATCAGAATGTTACTATTTACTGTAAAACTTCAAATATGATAGATTTTTTTTTCTTTTTTTTTTAAATATAAGGTCTAAAAGATTTAACCACTGTTTTACAGACTTGTAATGTTATCTCTTTTATTTTAATTTCAGTTTTGCAAAGCTATAAAAACTGATATTTAATGAATCAAGATATTGCTATTACAACAGTGAAAATTCTGTGTAAAACTGAATTTCAAGGAAAAATAATTTAATTTAAGAAATATGCTTGTTTCAAATTCATTTAATTAACTTCAGGATTAATGATTACAAAATAGTTTTTATCTTGCATGAAAAAACAAACAACAGAAGTATATATATATATATATAATCTCACTGAAGCTTTCAGTAGTATAATTTCTTTAATTCAATATTTTGATATAAGATTATTAAAGTTACCATGAAGAATTTTGATATTACTTATTTGTTAAATGGGTATCTTGATTCTTTTTTCTTATTTTAATTAGAAACTAGTAAGTAGATTATAGAAATGATTTTAAGTAAAATATTTCAAATAATTTATGTAGATTAGTTTTCATGTTCTTGCACAAAATATCTTGTAAACATCTAGCTTTAAATTTATAGCAGTTAGCAATTAGAGGAAAAAGAAAAAAAAAAGACAAACATTTTAGGTTTCTTGTCATTGAATTACACGTTTCTTTTTAAGAATACAACCGGTAGCGTTATGCCTTGATTAAAAAGCTTCTTTATATCTAGTAGGTTAGTCTTACCTTGATTATTGTACAACTTAAAAAAATATGACTATAAACTTGACAAGCAGTACCCAGTTATTGTGGAAAGATTATAAAATAAAAAATTAATTAATTTTGTTATTTCATCAGATTTGAAAATTCCTTTCAAAATGTTCTAATGATATGTGTTTGTATGATAGAAAAGGCAGTATAGTGCAAATGAGATGAGGAAGCAGTTGACTATTAAAGCCATTAACTAACATATATATGAGAACAAGTGCACTGGTATAGATAATAGGATTATCTTTTGATAGTGGAAGGTATCCAAGATAGCAAAGGACCATCAATGGCATAGAAAAAAAAAATGAGGAAATTACTTCTGAGGATGTTTTACCTCAGAGATAAAAATGACATGGGATCAGAAAGAATAGTGATATAATAAACTGATCAACACATGCCAACATAAAAAAAAAGACAAGATTAATATCTTGTCAATGATAATGAGACTGGATATAATCTTAATGTTGAAGTAGCTTTGATTCTAAATGTTATAATCAGGAGGGGTTAGTGGATTTTTACTCAATGAGACTTAGAATATTTTGCTATATTTATTATATACTATAAATTCTTTTATATTTTTAGTTTCTAATTAACTTAAAAACTGACTCAATAATTATGGAGTAAATGGAAATTAGTCTATTTCCTTGTTGCAGTATTAATGTAAATTTATATAAACCAGGGCATTAGCTCAGATGTTCCTTTATGTCCAATTATCTCATCACCTTTTGTTCATTAAAGAGTTGTTCGTTCTCATTTTCAACCCCTTTTTTTAATCATTTTATATGTATCGTGACCTCAAAATCTTGTGTAATTAATAATAATAATTTTTTATTAATCCTTGAAAATTAAGACTGGTTTATATTTTTGAACTAGGTCATTTTGTTAACCCAATAAGGTCATGAAACTAGATTTTAATTTCTAGCTAGAACCATTTTACATATATTGTTTTGAAAAAACATGAACTTCAAATCACCTTATTTTCCCAGCTCTAAAATCTGAGGCATCTCTAATTGATAATTAAAGACAAAGAATAGTAAAATGTTAAATTATTCTATAAATTTGAAGTGCGCAAATAAAATGATTCACTTAAAAAAAATTAGTATCCCAAATCTTACGTCTAACAGTAGAAACAAAGTAAAATGGTCAATCCTTTAAAGTTAATAAATCCTTTCTGTTTGAAAATCTTTAACTTATCATTCTGATTCATCTATTTATTTTCCCTTTTGAAGCTTATTTAAGGTCAGCATTGAAAAGAAAAAGGAAAAATAATCTTCATTTACATTAAATGCAGGCTGGCTGTTTCAAATCATTATGGCTGAAAGTATGCTTGTCTCCAAAAATAGGGAATACATTGATTTAAAGAAAAACACTTTTTTAAAATTTAAAAAAAAATCATTTTAAATTTAAAAATTGAAATTAAAAAAAATTTCCCTCACTTTCTTTCTCTCTCACTTTCTCCACCTCTACTAGTTTTTACTTTCATCGATACTTGAAGCTTAATATATTTTGGGGTTTGCTTATATTTCTTTTTTTACCTCCCATTTTCCTTTTTTGGCTCTGTGTTGCAATGGATTTTAAATGCATCTTCTGTTAAATGTAGTGGAACATTCTATCAAAACCTCAAAGGTTATTTGCATAAACTGATGATCTTCGCTGAACTTTGCTCTATATTTATGAGAAATTTGCTAAGGATCTTTTAATTATGAAAAGATGAAGTCTTTTAACCAGCCCCTACTGATTGTTGATGGCTACTTGCATGCAAATTTCTGAGAATCTGTTTAGTTCGCAATGTCTTATTGATTTCTTTTATGACGTATGCATGGTTTGCTGTGAACATGCACACATTTTTGCAGGCACATGCAGTCGACGTTTTCTTCTACTCCCTATATTGAACTCTCCTTAACAAAACACTTGTGATAGTATTAATCGCATGTATTAAATGAACTATAGCATATCTAGCTTCAAAGACTGAAGTCTAACAGAGCTTGTTTGAGATACTGAGTCATCTGATTTCTCCCATTTCTGTAAAATAGAAATTTTTTCAAGGTCTTTACTTGTTTTTTAGTCTGAGTTTTTGAATTTGAAAATACTATATGAAGAGACAAGCCAAAAATAAGGTAAACAAAATAACTGAAAAATCTTTTTGTTTTTCCTATTTGGCCAGTTACTCATATTTGTATTTTTTATACTTAAATCTTGCATTACAGTGATACCTTGCAAAATGGCTGGCTTTGAAATAGAAATTCAAATTGCCTCAGTAGATATTATTGTTTTCAAAAGCTATAAAAATATAGAGATTTAAAAACCAACGTTTATATACAAACTAAATCTTAAAACAGTAATTAATATAAAATTATTTTGAAAAAAAAGTAAAATAATTTTACTAAAATTATTGTTTCAGTATGGAAAATTCCATATGTGAGCACTGTTTCTTTTATATGTATTTTATATCCTTAATAAAAGGTCTTATATTAAATATGTTTAAGTTCTTATAATTACTATAAGGCATATATTCACACATGCAAGATTATGTATATCACTGACTCATAAAAGAAATTATTGCATGGACATACACAAATAAACACATTAATAACAACACCTTCTGAAAATAGAATTCTCTATCTTGTATTATCATTTTGTATTAAACTTTAAGAAATAAGATGACTGCTATCAGAAATAATTTATTTAATTAGAAGACGATAATTAAATTCTTTATTTTCTGGTTGTTTGCAAGCAGTTTATAGTGTAGCATAGAGTTAGTATTAATTTTGACAAGTTACTGGAAAAAATAATTTTAGTAATTTCTCTTAGGGAATATACTTTTTCGATATTTTGTTTCATTCATATAAGATGCACTGAGGTATTTTAATTATAAATTGCATCTGATATTTTTTTCCTTAAATTAAAAATATTTATAGTTAAAGTTATTCTTAAAATGCTATTTCGAAAGTACTAAATATTTATTTACATATTGTTACTAGATAACCTCTCCTAGAGAAAGGATTTTCATTTAACTAGTCCATAGTATTTGTTATTTGAATGATAGTTATATATCTTTATTTCCTTTCTTTTTTAGAATTTATTCATTGTAATTTTTGGTTTTTATCAAGTGTAAATGATCTTGCATGATCCTTTCATTTTCTATTGATTTTATGTAAAGGCATATAATCTTATAGTTTAACTAATTTTAAGTCTTGAGACTACCTATGAAGCTCAAACTGCTAATTTTTATAAGGACTGATATAATTAAAACAGGCATTATTTTTTTAGTACATGTAATGAGGTTCTGCAGTTGCTTTCAATAAAATATTTTCTTAAAAAACCTGCTCCTCAAAAGATTCTAAAATTAGTATCATTGATTCTGCTTAGAAAATTTTCTTTGTTTGCTACTGCTTGTTAATGTACTAATGAAAATTTTGTTCTGTAAGAACTTGGCACTGGATCTCTGGAGCTCTGTAGGATATTCTAATTACTGATGTATTCTGTTGATTTGTTTTCTTCAGTTTCAGAGCACATATTTGAATTTTCCATTTTTCCAATCTATACAATTAGGAATCATTAATAAAACTGTTCATTTTAATTAGTCCATGTGCAGAAAGTTGAAGATTTTTCAGTAGTTAACATTCTACATCAATTAATTTTGCCATAATCTGTTTCATGAACTGCATAGCCTAGTCATCTACATACATATACTCTTAATGTTCATTGTTTGGTGCAGTTCTACTAATCAAACAACTTTGGAACTTGAGTATTTCTGAATTATCAGATATGCTTGTCTACCAGAATTTAGTGATTTAAAAAGCATCAAAGTTGTTTTTTACCTGGTTGTAAAATAACTGTGTACAAGGAAGAAGACTGTGCTGGTTTGGACACATGATGTGTATGGATGAAAATAACTATATAAAGAAGTGCCGATAACTAAATGTAGCCAGGACTTGCAGAAAAGGGAGATTCAGGAAGCCATTGGATGAAGTAGTTAAGGCTGACCTCAGGAGTCTGAACTTGATTAAAATGACGACAATGGACTAGGATCTCTGACGGTATTAAGTTCTGGTAATGATCCATCTCCATCAACAAAACTGAGTTCTGGAAGTGATATGTATTGTGCTCTCCACTCATGTGCATAAGACCTACTTCTCCCTGTCTCAACTCCTGACTCCAGCAAAATACCAACCATATCATCCCACTTTCTTGTCCTTTCCCTCTGACAACTGTATCATTTTCACTACTCTTGCTGCTTGCTGCCCCTACTCTCTTCCACCTCATGGCTCCTTGCTTATCCACCCTTCAATACTACCCATTATAGCAGTTTGGCTGCTCCTACAGTTCATATTCTGGTAGTTTTGCAGCTCCTTCTGTTCATATTCTGTTTCTTCCCTTCTACTAGATGTCAGTAGTCATGCAGACTCTCAACAAGAACCTGCACTGCCTTCATTTATTATAGTTCACTCCTCTTGTCCATTAGCATGAAGCTGCCCTCTCCCACCGGACTTGTAGTTCTGAAAGCTGCATGGTGACCTCAATGGTGCAGGCAACATGAAAAAAAGCACTGAGTTCATGCTGTAAAGTGGCTACCATTAGGAAGAGCATCCAGCCATAACAACTGTGCCAAAACAGACATTGGAGTTTGATGCAGTCCTTGAACACATTGAATCCTGTCAGACCATCCAACCCATACCAACATGGAATGCAGAGGTTAAATGATAATGATATTAGGAAATTTTTATTATTTTAGCATATTAGCATATATTAGGAAATGCTTTCAGAGAATTGATGTCGTTAATAGGTTTTTGTCTCAACCAACTAAGGTGAAAATAAATTACTGTTGTTGTTTAGCCCCAGGTCATCCTGATATGGCAATTTGTGATCAAGGGTGTCAGCCACGACCATCTTGTCTTTATACGGGCATTGTTTAACTATATCATTCTTTTTACATCTAATAATCCAAGTTTTCTTCAATTACCATACAAAACAGATAACCTTAAATTGATATTTAAAATGTATTTAAAATAGTCTCATGTAAAACCAAATTTTAATGGCTTTGAAATTAATGTTCTTAAATATTAATTTATTATTCCTCCCTTTCAAGTTTAAGATAAATAAATCACCTCTGCAATTTCATTCATAGCTGAAACTTGTAAAAATCTTTCTTTTTTTCAAGTTGTCTTAGAGTTTTCTGTGAGGACATTACCTTCTTAAAATAGTATCCCTATTTCTCTTCAATAAAAGATTTAACTATTAAATAAGATAAATCATTTGCTTAACAATAAATTCTGACATATTTTCTTATTTTTAATTTGGCCTAATTTTTACTTTGGGTAAACACAAGAATCAGCAAAGAAATCCTGTACAATTCAAAATATTTTAAAAATTGATAAACAAGCTGAAATGAGATAAATTGCAATGGTTGTAAACATTATTTAAATGAATTAATTTTTTTTCATGATTCTTTAAAACTAACCTTCTTTTGGAGTTACTTATGTATTAACAGTAAAATATTTTAGTTTACTACTTTTTATTATTATAACGAGAAGCAAAAATGTTGGAACATATCAGTGCTACCCCTTTCTGAGTTTGTTTTACTTTGCCATAACTAGTGGCATTGATGAAAGAAATAGTGAAGGTAGCATTTCCCACAATTCAGATACAAATGAAATCGTAGCTAAAATTTGGTTCAATGTTTACTTTCCCTACACTTTTTCATACTGATAAGAAAGGAATATACTTTTACTTGGTGAGTTTTGAGGCAGAGACAGTGCCCATGACCCCTGCAGACACTCTGAGTCCAGTGAGGTTGATTCTATTAATGTTCCATTTAAACTGTTGCAGTCTAGCATTTACAGGAATGATATCAGTTGTGAGAAGATTCCAGAGATTTGGTGTTCTGGGGAGAAAGGACTGAGAATAGTGGTTAGTATGGAGTCAGGAGCTGAGTAGGTTGAACATAAGAAGGGTGACAAGAAGTGGAAAGATGTGTGGGTTGGGGATGCTTGAGCAGTAGAGGTATGAGATAAGTTGACTTTGAAGAACTGACATCATTATCTAATAATAGCAAAATGAAGTGGAGACAGCAACCTCTGTGTCAAAGGCTGGTATGTGTCCAGTAATTGAATGCCAGTTAGTCTAGTGGCTTTCCCTGGATGTAATCCTGAATGTCTGTGCACATTTCCAGATGTGGGCTTCAATTGAATTTTTATTTTATTGAATTGAGAGGGAGTGAAATACCTTCTGGTCCTAAAGAGAAGGGCTAGCTTTGGGATGCACTCCTAGCTTTGCTAAGGATATTCTTTTCCCCTGTAGAGATCTTCAGTGATATGAGACCCAGCATTTAAGGTGATTTTAAGGGTTCAGATTAGATGTGGTGTGGTAACTAGTATGAGTGGTGCCTAGGATTTTTGCCGTTAAAAGATAAAAGCTTGGCATAGTATCACTGGAAGATGCTTTTAAACTTTTTGTTTATAGAAACAAAGTTTGCATTTTGTGTGTGGTTAATGAATGACAAATGAAAGTCTGTGAGGAATAAAGGGTTCTGCCATCTGCATAAGGGTTGGTGTTGTTGGATATGGTAGCAAGTAGGTTATTGATGTAGAGAAGGAAAGGAGTACGAGACAAAACCAAACTGAGGAACACGAGTTAATTGAGAGCATGACAAGAGAGAGCCCCATTAACACATGCCACAATGGTATAATTGTGGCATCTGATAATACAAGAATTGAGAGATGGATGTATACCAGAGATGAGAAGTTTTGATAGGACATTTGCATGCTAGACATGGTCAGATGCTTTGCTGATGTTTAGAGTAACAACATTGTTTTTACTGAGCCTCTCTAAAGCAAGAGCTGTCCAATGCTGCATGACATTAGAGAGTAGGTCTAGGAGTTTGACTCTGCAGAAGCCATACTGGTGATCACTGAGGGGAGAGATGGTCTTTGAGGTGTTAGCGAATGTCTTTGGTAATGATTGTTTCTTATTATTCTGGAGATGTTAGAAGTGAGGGCAATAGAACAAAAGTTGCCTTTGTCAGAGAGGTTACCATTCTTTGGGCATATCCTCATTGAAAGTGAGAAATTAAAGAATATGTGGGGTATAGAAACCAATTCTTGAATCTGTTATTTAAATGTTATGGAAGGACATTGTTAAGGATGATGGCCTTGTTTGTTTGAAGAAGCTTGAGCTATTTCTGCACTTGGCATGTGTGTATGCGAGGAAGGGAGCCTACTGGAGTGGAAGGATAGGTTTGGAAGGGATTGGTCAAGGGTTTGTAGTCTGGAATAGGATGCAGATTGGGCAGGAAAGTAGGAGGCTGTCTTCATGGAATACTGCTTTTGGAACCATTGTTGTTTAGAAGAGGAGAAATCCACAAAGTAGCTGGAGATACTTTGGCTAGAGACCAGAAGAATCAACTGCAATTTGGAAGGTAGGAGCTGTATGATGCATGCAGCTGTGTGATGCATCCTTTGCACAATGAATACTGGTCTTAAAAGAGTTGTGCTGCTGTCTGAACCCTGCCCACTTTTGGGGAGTAGGTGGGAATCAGCAGGTGTCAGAGGCCAATCATCAACCTTCAAGTTACTGAAAATTGAATGTAATAGATGGGAATTGGAAAAAAAAGTGTCTTCTACTGGATAGCTTAATATCAACACACACAATTTTTATTTGCTATTCATGAAATATGATTAATTCTGAAATCACTAAGAACTGAATAAATACACATTTTGACCAAGTTAATAGCTCTTATTTTTTCAGTAGATGTCATACATAATAGACAGATTAAGGATCTTCCATCCCCAACAAATGGACATTTCTTTTTACCTTTTTAACTTGCCTACTGTAATACTATAATGATGGTGATGTAAAAAATATTCTGAAATATTTCCAGAAGGAAATCAATATGAATGTTTTCAAATTATAATGATTAAGAATAATTATGTGTGACAAAGTGATCTTAGAATGAAAGAAATACATTTACTTAGTAAACCTATATTTAAATTAACTAAAGAGTTTGGTATTATTTTTATGAATGACATTAGCTATAATATTTGAAAAAAATAAAGACAGACAAAAACAGTAAATAAATAAAAGCCATCTTGTATAATTTGTTTCTACTTTTGTTTAAATAATCTATTATTTTATGACTTCTCAATACAATTGTCTGAATGCATTTATGTATAAATATATTTATATAAACTAACTTTATTGGAAATTAAAATTTATTCAATAAAAATGGAGAAAATATAGATTTTTCAAAATTATACATTTGAGGGCTTTTTCTGTTATCAGTGTCCTTTATCAATGTTAAATGCTTCTAAAATGAAGAAAATCCATAATAGCTAATGTTGGACAGTTTAGTTCCATCAATATTTTACAGTTATAATTATATTAGTTCTGTATAACATTACTCATTTAGACCAATGTGTTGTATGTTTGCTTGCATGTATGTG